>NC_088413.1:25870800-25885152 GCF_034236695.1 Oncorhynchus nerka | reverse complement strand
TTGTACAAGATCTTCAGTTTCTTGGGAATTTCTAGCATGGAATAGAGTTCCTTTATCAGAACAAGAATTGACTGGCAAGTTTCAGAAGAAAGCTCTTTGTTTCTGGCCATTTTGAGCCTGTAATCAAAACCACAAATGCTGATGCTCCACATATTCAACTAGTCTAAAGAAGGACAGTTGTATTGCTTCTTTAATCAGGACAAAAGTTTTCAGCTGTGCTAACAGAATTGCAGAATGGTTTTCTAATGATCAATTAGCCTTTTAAAATGATAAACTTGGATTAGCTAACACAACGTGCCATTGGAACACAGGAGTGATGGTTGCTGATAACGGGCCTCTAAACGCATATGTAGATATTCCATAAAAAAATCTGCCATTTCCATCTACAATAGTCATTTCCAACATGTCTACACTATATTTCTGATCAATTTGATGTTATTTTAATGAGCAAACAAAATAGCTTTTCTTTCAAAAACAAGGACATTTTAAATTATATATACACATACACAGTGATATACAGTATACACATACACAGTACCAGTCAAAAGTTTGGACACACCTACTCATTCAAGGGTTTTTATTTATTTTTGCTATTTTCTACATTGTATAATAATAGTGAAGACAAAAACTATGAAATAAAACATATGAAATCATGTAATGAATAACCCAAAAGTGATTAATAAATCAAAATAGGTTTTATATTTCAAATTCTTCAAAGTAGCCACCTTTTGCCTTGATGACAGCTTTGAACAATCGTCACATTCTCTCAATTTACCTTGTTAAATTTGCCTTGTTAAAAGTTAATTTGTCGAATTTCTTTCCTCAATGCGTTTGAGCCAATCAATTGTGTTGTGACAAGGTAGGGGTGGTATACAGAAGATAGCCCTATTTGGTAAAACACCAAGTCTATATTATGGCAAGAACAGCTCAAATAAGCAAAGAGAAACTACAGTTCATCATTACTTTAAGACATGGTCAGTCAATCTGGAAAATTTCAAAAACTTTGAATGTTTCTTCAAGTGTACTTGCAAAAACCATCAAGCGCTATGATGAAACTGACTCTCATAAGGACCGCCACAGGAAAGGAAGACCCAGAGTTACCTCTGCTACAGAGGATAATTTCATTAGAGTTACCTGCCTCAGAAATTTCAGCCCAAATAAATGCTTCACAGAGTTCAAGTAACAGACACATCACTATATCAACTGCTCAGAGGTGACTGTGAATCGGGCCTTCATGGTCGATTTTGCTGCAAAGAAACCACTACTAATGGACATCAATAATAAGAAGAGACTTGCTTGGGCCAAGAAACATGAGCAATGGACCTTAGACCGGTGGAAATCTGCCCTTTGGTCTGATGTGTTCAAATTTGAGATTTTTGGTTCCAACCGCCATGTCTTTGTGAGACGCAGAGTAAGTGAACGGATGATGTCTGCATGTGTGCTTCCCACCGTGAGGCATGGAGGAGGAGGTGTGGGGGACCTTTGCTGGTGACACTGTCTGTGATTTATTTAGAATATAAGGCACACTTAACCTGCATGACTACCACAGCATTCTGCAGCGATACGCCATCCCATCTGTTTTGTGGGATGATCATTTGTTTTTAAACAGGACAATGACCCAACACATCTCCAGGCTGTGTTTTAGTTCTATTTTACCAAGAAGGAGAGTGATGGAGTGATTCATAAGATGACCTGGCCTCCACAATCCCCCGACCTCAACCCAATTGAGTTGGTTTGGGATGAGTTGGACCACAGAGTGAAGGAAAAACAGCCAACAAGTGCTCAGCATATGTGGGAACTCCATCAAGACTGTTGGAAAAGCATTCCAGGTGAATGCCAAGAGTGTGCAAAGATGTCATCAAGGCAAAGGGTGGCTACTTTGTTTAACACTTTTTTAGTTTTTATATGATTTCATATGTGTAAGTTCATAGTTTTGATGTCTTCACTATTATTCTACATTGTAGAAAATAGTAAAATAAAGAAAAACCCTTGAATGAGTACATGTGTCCAAACTTTTGACTGGTACTGTATATATAATTGATGAAACGATCTTCTTCATCTGAGGAACAGGAAAGATCGGACCAAAACGCAGCGTGGTAAGTGTCCATGTTAATTTAATATAACTGAACACCAAATACAGACCAAAACGCAGCGTGGTAAGTGTCCATGTTAATTTAATATAACTGAACACGAAATACAAAACAACAAAGTGAATCAAAACAGTCCTGAAAGGTGACACAACACAAAACAGGAAACAACTACCCACAAACACCAGGTGGGAACAGGCTACCTAAGTATGGTTCTCAATCAGAGACAACGATAGACAGCTGCCTCTGATTGGGAACCATATCAGGCCAAACACATAAAACATAGAAAAACAACATAGAATGCCCACCCCAATTCACGCCCCGACCAAACCAAAATAGAGACATAAAAAGGAACTAAGGTCAGGGCGTGACAATTGAAGTTAACAGGAGCGTTCACACTACCACGACAACTACAAAAGGAGTGGAGAATGATAACGAAAGCTCCCTTTCAGTTATTTTTTTCCCCTCTGATGATAAAACATTGACAACCAATCAAAAAGTGTTCTATTGCTGCGTTCTTGGTTCTAGGTGCGCGAAGCTGCTCAGGAGAAAGGCAGAGTGCATGGTAAACTTGCCTGAATAACTGGGCATGTGTGAGCATATTGGTGGCCACATTAATTATAGGATGACTTGGAAGAATGATGATCCATGACAAACAGCGCATGAGCATGGCCGGATTGAGAAATCTTAGGCCCAGGGGCTTTGTTTGTTGTTAGACCCTGCCCCCCTCCCGGTTTACAAAAATGTTCTGTAAACAAATCAGCACATTAACGTCAGTAGTGGTGTGTGGGTAAATCTACTGGTGGAAATACTAACATAATACAACCAAACCAGTTATGATAATTGCTTTGTTTGGTCTATAGAAATGTATTCATAGAATAAGCCTCTGTGATATAAGGTCAATAAAAGAGAGAACTGCACACTGCTCTTGCTCATAAAACTTGTTTTATAAGCCCAGAATGTGACTTTGTGCTCCCTGCAACAGTCAGAAAGCTTAGTTGGGGAAAATATATGTTCTCTTTCATTCTGTTATATACCTATTCTTACTATAAAATATATGTGTGTTGTTGATCGATGTGCTGCAGAGTTTCAAGTTTAGGAAAGCACATTTTCACTAGAAAATGCACCTTTATTATAAAGCATTCCATGCATCATCGCATTTGCAGACTTATGTAAGAGCATACTATTTATTGGTAAAGTGGATGAGTAGATTGACAGTCATATTTAAGGCTAATAATATAACTCAATCAATGTTCGCTAAGAAGACCGTTCAATGCATGGCTGAGCACATATAGCGAGAGTAGGCCTAGGCTACAGGCTATATGAGATAGCCTACCTTTTCTTCTTACATCTAGCTAGCACTGCAGTGCATAAAATGTGGTGAGTAGTTGACTCAAAGAGAAGAAAGACAATGGTTGAGCAGTTTTAAACTAATTAATTTCTTTAAAAATTAAAGAAGCAAGAGAGAGAGCTTATTTTGTTGTATTTTTTCCACTTTTACTTTCACTTACCTATTAGCTAGCTAGTTTAGCCTACTCAAACACCTGGCTCAAACAGAGAGGGATGCTATGTTAGCTAACTAGCTATGACTATCCAACACTGGAACTTTTCCGTCAAGCTAAGCTTTATGTTTTAACCATTAAAAAAGTGGATATGGTATGAAGGTTTGGCTTGGAAAGGTAAGAGGAGTGAGAGCGCATAGGAGCGATAAAGAATTACCGTACTTCTGGACTAGTAAGGCACTTGAATATAAACTGCACCAACTGATTTTTTAAAAAAATGTATTTTGTACATAAATCATGTCTGTCTATAAGCACTAGGTTCCTACCGGTACATTGAAACAAATTAACTTTACACAGCCTTTTAAATCAAAAACACTGCTTGTAACAAAAAATAAATAGGCTTTAACGAAATACGGCTTGTAACAAAAATAAATAGGCTTTAATCGAAACACGGCTTGTTACAAAAATTAAACAGTAGCCTACCAATAAAGTCATTGGTCACTATCTTCCTCCTCCTGTGCACTGAAACCACTGAAGTCATCTCCTTCGGTGTCGGAGTTGAATAGCTCCCAGAATTGCTTCATCCGATGTTGGATCGTTTTCATTGTCGCTCACGTCACTTTCATCCGGAGGCAAATTCCCTCAACAACACGCAGCAGTCCAGCCTTCAAAACCCGTTGATGATAGTGGATTTTTTGACAATGCTCCACGCTGTCAGGACCCACTGCAGACTTGACCATAAGTGGCTCTTCGCATGCGGCTCGCTTTTAGTGAAGGATTTCTCCCACTTGTCATCCAAGCCTCCCACTGAACACCTTAAATGCACGATTTACACTGATGTCCAGTGGCTGCAAATACTTTGTTATGCCCCAGGAATCACAGCTGGAATTGAGTATGTCCTTTGATGGCTTCTTTCACAGAATCTGTTATGGGCCCTCATGCTGTCCAACACTTGAGCAATGCCTTTGTTCTTGTGAAAGAATCCTCCCGGTCGCTTGCCGTAACACTCCGTATGCCATTCATGCATCCTTTCTTGTTGACTTGTTGACTTTCATAACACCCTCTCGAATTTTTCTTTGGCATCGTCATGCTTAAAAGTCAACATCGGTGGAATCTTTCTCCCGATGCCGCAGCTCAGAACACAGGTGAAGTGTATTTTTCATGCCCAGTTGTTTTCAGCGTGACGGATGATTCGCCTTCCTCTGTTGACAGTCCGAGTGAGAGGCAGGTCAAACGTCAGAGCAAATCCTCATCCATATTTATGATGTCGCGCTGGGCCGATGGAATGCTCCTGTCACGCCTTGGTCATTGTATTTTTGTGTTTTATTATGTTTGGGTAGGCCAGGTGTGACATGGGTTTATATGTTGTTTTCAAAGTATTGGGGTTTGTATAGTTGGGATTACGTGATTAGGGGTGTGGTATAGGTTTGGCTGCCTGAGGCGATTTCCCAATCAGAGTCAGGTGCTTGTCGTTGTCTCTGATTGGGAACCGGTATTTAGACAGCCTCAGTTTAGCTTTTTAGATTTTGTGGGTGTTTGTCCCTGTCTCTGTGTTAGTGTCAGCAGATAGGCTCAGTCACTTGGTTTTTTCTTTTTCAATTGTTTTGGAAGAGAAGAGAACGAGCGCCATTCTCCTTTAGCGGAGATGGTGCTAAATACATCAACACGGTCGGTCCCTGGGATTGGGCCAGCCAACACGATTCGGTTTGCGTGAAGGAAAAGGAGTTTGAGCCTTTTAGGACGGGAATCCTTGGAAGGATAATATTGATGGGGATTCTAAAGCTGACGGTGAAGGACGTGTTTTGTTTCCAAGGCAACTTCGTTGGAGGGAGCATACGACGTTGCACTATATACAGAGGAAAAACACGATGATATCCTGAGAAGGGCAAGAGCAGTGGGAGGTGAGAGGCCGATGTGCCACTACGAAATAACAAGCCTGGCGAAGAATAACTTTAGGGTTGTAACTGTGAACATTTACAACCCTTACGTTAAGGACGAAGAGGTGAGGGCTTTCTGGGGAGATACATGGATAACGTCTCCTCAGCTAGGCACCTCAAAGACTCCTTGGGTTTTGGAATGGGAGGAGAGGCTTCCAGGCCCTCCTCAGAGAGGACCCAAGGGACATGGTGGCTACCTCCATCCTCCTGCTATGTTCTCCCTAGGGGCTGACAGGGGGACGTTGTATTATGCACGTCAGCCCCCATTTTGCAGACGCTGTATGGCCTATGGTCACATATTCGCCTCATGCAGTGCAGAAAATGCAGATTTTGTGCATCTGAGGATCACGAGGTAAGGGATTGTGACAAGCCTAAGACGTGCCACGGGTGTGGCTCGTCAGCACACCTGTGGAGGGGGTGCCCGCCCGTCAGAGGTCATATGCGTCTGCTGCTGGGGGAGCAGGAGCGGGGATGGGGAAGAAGAGGAGGGGGAAGGGAAGTACGCCTCATGACCAGAGATCAGGTCCAGAGGGGAAGGCCACAAGGAAGGAGGAGGAGCCAGAGCGGCGGATGGAAGAGAGAGAAGGAAACGGAAGGCACGGGAGGGAGAACCAGAAAAAGCGGCGGAAGAAGGCAACCGAGGGAGGAGCATGAGAGAGAAGAAAAGCGAGGGAGGAGTGGTGGAGAAGGAGACGGAAGAGAAAGTGGACTGGGGGAAAGTGCCATGGTGGGAAGAGATGAGGGGTATGGTGGAGGAGCTGGCAGGGGGAGGGTGGTATCTCTTCACTGCCGCCATCACCAAAGAAGAGTATGAAGAGGAGGGGGCGATTGGCCGACAGTGAGGGGGAAGGGATGGCCAAGAGAGGATGGGGGCGGGAGAAACCTCTGGGTTGCTGCTGGTTCCCCCAGGCCCTCAACTTCTGTTGGGTGGGGACACACATAACAAGACTCAGGACTGGGTACAAGAGGAGGTGGGGAGTTTTTTGTTTGGGGACTCAGCCTCCCCAATTTTTTTTCCAAACCAGCTGCAACACTGGGGAGGGGAGGATTGTGGGGGTAGACCCAGGGTGCAGGGCACTCCGGAGCCAAACACTATTCCTGCATCCTGGGAGGGTGTGATGGAGGAAGAGGGGATGTCGGGATTACGGATGGTGTTCTCACCTGGTAGATATGGAGCAGGGAGCATCGGGTGAGTCTCCTGTTTATGTTTTTTTCTGTCTGGGTTTAGAATTTGAGTGTATTACATGTATTTATTTTTCATGGAGTCTAATTTTACTTTTGTTAGTTTAAATGTAAGGGGTTTAAGGATTTTGTTAAGAGGAGGGCGGTTTTTAGTTATTTGGAGGGTGTGGGGTTTGATTTTTGTTTTTTACAGGAGGTTCACCTGAGGGATGGAGGGATGTTATTAGGTTTAAGAGGGAGTGGGACAAGGGGGGAGCTCGGTTTGGGGTGTTGGGGGGGTGCACTCATCGGGGGTAGGGATTTTGTGGGCACAGAGTAAAAGTGGAGGATTCTTTCGTGGTAATGCAGGGAGGGTTATAGGGTGATGTCACGATAAGGGATTGTAAATTTAGATTAGTGGTGGGAGGGCTACAGGTGGTGGCAGACAGAAGGGAGATGGTGGATGTCTGACGCCCTGTGTGTCACAAATAGGAAATTAGTGATAGGGGGGATTTTAATACAGATTTAGGAAGAGGGGGATAGCAGTGCGGGCGCCATTGCCAGGCTAATGGCTTGCCATGGTCTGGTAGATGGTGGTCTGCACACTACTCCGAAAATGGACGGTCCTACATGGCGAACTCCAGGGGGTTGGAGCGGAGGCTCGACTATATTTTTGTACCCAGGTCTTTGGGTAAGTTGTCTGGGCGGCTGTTGCCTGTTTTCTTTTCGGATCACGACGGGTGCTCCCAGGGGTCGCCAGTCTGCCTCTTTGGTAGAGGGTACTGAAGCTAGATCGGGATGTGCTGGAGGAGCAGGCTTTTGCTGACGGGGTTTTATGGTTTCTTTTGAGGCTTGAGGGGCCTCCCGGTCCATGTGCTAGGGGTGTTAGAGTGGTGGGAATTAGTTAAGGTGAGGATTAGGGCTTTTATAATAGGGTATTGCAAGAGGAAAAAAAAAGGGAGGAGAGGAGGAGGTGGATCGATTCAGAGGTTAATTGAACCTTCGAACGAGGCAGGCAACCTCGGCGGGTCGCTTGACTGGGAGAGATCCGCACCCAAAGGCGCAGCTCAGGGAGTTGCAGGAGCGGAAGGCTCGAGCTTTCCTTGAGCGAGCGCATAGGCAGTGGCTTTCTAGAACATAATGAGACTTGTTCTGCTATGTTCTTAAGTTGGTTAGGGCAAGACAGAGTAGGAAGGTAATGCATGGTGTTAGGGAAGAAAATGGTAGTATAGTTAGAGAACCAGAGGATATGGTCAGGGTGACAACTGATCATTTCCAAGGTTTATTTAAGGAAAGGGAAATAGATGTAGAGCAGGGAAATGTGTTTTTTAGAACACTTGTCCAGGCGGTTGCCGGAGGACATTAGAGAAGTGATGGAGGCCCAGATCTCACTAGAAGAGGTTGGGAGCGCTCTTAGGAGGATGGGAAAAGGGAAGGTGCCTGGGATAGATGGGCTGCCGGCTGAGTTTTATCTCAAGTTTTGAGGTATACTTGGACCAGTGGTCCTCGAAGTCTTGAAGGCCATCCTTGAGACGGGGGTCCCGGGGATCAATGGCTGTTGGTGTGCTGTCACTTTTATATAAGAAGGGGGAAGTAACAGACCTTGGCAACTGGCGGCCGTTGACCATGCTGTGTGTAGATTACAAGCTACTTGCAAAGGTTTTAGCAGACCGGTTGCGCACAGCCCTTCCCTACGCGTTCATGAGGATCAGACGTGCGGGGTAGAGGGCCGTCATTTATCGATGGAACCTACAGTTAATCAGGGACTCCATCGCTTGGGGTTGAAGATAGAGGTCTGCCTTTAATGGTAGCAGCGCTAGATCAGGCGAAGCCTTCATCGCGTGAATAGATCCTTTTTATTCAGAGTGTTAGGTCGATTAGGATTTGGGGAGAAGTTTATAGGATGGATTCGTACATTATATGTCGGAGCGGGTGCCGAGTTAGTGTAAATAGTCACTTGGGTGATGTTTTGACCTCTCGTATGGGGTCAGGCAGGGTGCCCACTGCGGCTCTCCTCTTTCGTTCTGTACATGGAGCTCTGGGGCTGCCATTAGGCAGACACAGGGGTGAAGGTTTGCTGATCCCTGGAAGTGGTGGGGCTGCGTGTTAAGATGACGCAGTACGCCGACGACACTTCCTGCTGTTGTGCAAGGATCCGTGCCTGACAAGGTCCCTTTGCCATCTTTGGGGATTTCACCCGAGCCGGGAGCAGTTCTGAACCATGCAAAGTCTTCAGTCAAGTTTTTCGAAGATGGCGCGTAGAACGGATGCCTGGGGGTTATCTTCTGTGAGGGGGCCCTGAGGATTGTCGGGTCCATTTTGAGACCCCCTCCCGGCTCAGCGACGCTAAACTGGAACATGTATCGCAGTGGTACAGAGGAAGCTAGCAATGTGGGAAAGCTAGGTATTTGTCTTTTATGGGCAAAGTCCTGGTCCTAAAGGTGGATGTGTTGCTGTCTCTTTGTATTTGGTATACATCTACCCATTGCCGGCTTGTTCGAGGAGGCCTCTAGTGAGGCTTGTGTTTCAGTTTATGTGGAGTGGCAGGTGCGAGTGGGTCGCCAGGGCACGCATGATCTGTCCCATCGGGGAGGGAGGTAGGGGGGTACTACATTTCCCCTTTCAAGCTGGGACTCAATTTTTGTTTCCTTCTTGTTAACGGAGCTTGCTCAGCCAGTGATACACCCGTCCGGTTACCTCCTGCGGGTGTTTTTCTCGTATCAGGCGAGAAGCATAATGGTGTGGTCTAACACGGGTCCTCGGGCGGAACAGCTGCCGTGGCACTTTGGTCATGCGGCCAAGCTGGCTGCGTGCGCACTCCTGGAGGCTGAAGTTGCCCGAGGGTTTAGATCACAGGCACCTGTACGAGGAGGTCAGAAAGGCAGGGAGTCCGGCGCCTGTAGTGGGCATCTCGGAAGTGGTCTGGGGGAGGGAGTGCAGGCGCTGGTCTGGATAACAGGCTCAAGGACCTGAATTGCTGAGCCTTCAGGTGTTTGCCGCACGTTCCATCTTGTACCGGCATAATTTGGTGCAATCCCCACCTGTCTAAGATCCCCTTGTGGCAGGGAGGAGACTGTGCGCCATGTCTTTTGGGACTGTGCCTTGCCGGAGTAGTATGGGCTAGGCACGGTGTTGTTAGGTTTGGTAAAGGGGGATTTTGTATTGACGGGGCCAGGGTTAGAGAGGGGTGT
Organism: Oncorhynchus nerka; assembly: GCF_034236695.1. Lineage (NCBI taxonomy): Eukaryota > Metazoa > Chordata > Actinopteri > Salmoniformes > Salmonidae > Oncorhynchus > Oncorhynchus nerka. The sequence continues at coordinate 25,875,274 of NC_088413.1, read as the reverse complement.
AGGGAGAGCGAGAGGGACGGATAGGGACAGGTTTCTGCTCTGGCTTCCTCATGAGTCTCTTTAAACGGGGGCTGTGGGAAGCAAGGCAGAACATGGTGAAGACAGGGAAAGATTGGGGGTGGAAGGATAGTGAGGAGGGGAAAAGGAGATTTGAGGGGGAGGATGAAGAGGGAGGAGAGAAGTGGGCATGCTGCTCGGGAGAGGTGGAAGGGGGTTTAGGGGCTGGGTGTCATTTAGATTTGTAAGAGGATAGATTAGGGACGGGGAAAGATAGGGAGGTATTTGTAGGGTAACGGGGAGGGAAGATGCTCCCCTGAGGTTTTGTTTGTGGTTTATGTTTTAGTTTAATTAGTTTATTTAAAATACCATTATTTGTGTATGTATGTAAATTATGAGTTGTAAAGAATGAATGGTATTGAAGATAATAAATTATTTTTATAAAAAAAAAAAAAAAAAAGGCCTTTTTTTTTTTTTTATTTAGGTTTCTCGTTCTGTTTGTTGTTTTGTAATTCTGAGTTGTTTCATGTACCTTTTCATTCATTAAAGTCATGAGTAACCTACACGCTGCATTTCGGTCCGACTCTCTTTCTACAAACGAAGAACGCCGTTACAGCTCCTCTATCTTTAGATCAGTGAATTTGTGGAACTTTTTCCTCGTAGTCGGGAGGGAGCTGCTGACACAGACTCGTCCTGCACCCTGATGGACAGGCCCTTCGTCTCATAAATCTTAGACACCACGATGGTTTCAGTCGATCTGCACAGTTGAAACACCTCGGCCGTCTGCTCTCTGTGTGTTGACCCAGTCTTCAAGCTCATGTTCTAGTTCGGACCATCTGCATTTCTTCCCTCTAAAAGCTTTTTGTTGTCTTTTTGCACTGAGTCAGTTCCTCACGCTGCTGTTTCCAACGTCTTATCATTGACTCATTAAGGCCAAGCTCCCGTCCGACAGCTCTATTTCCTTTTCCAACAGCCAGATCGATCGCCTTCAACTTGAAAGCTGCATCATATGCATTTCTCCGTGTCTTTGCCATGATGAGGGTGACAAAATGACTACCGTAATCAGAATGATGGGAAGGTTGAGCGCACTCGATTTACGTCACATTATGTGACGGTGCTCAGTTTTTTGGCGGCATGAATCTTGTGAAAGCGGGAAAAATCCATAAATTAGCCGGTCAAAGCGTGGGAAAAAAGTATCGGATTAGTGTAGTGTCAACAACGCAGCCAATGCCAGCTAGCCTACATAGTCAACAACGCAGCCTCTGCCAGCTAGCCTACTTCAGCAGTACTGTATCATTTTAATCATTTTAGTCAATAAGATTCTTGCTACGTAAGCTTAACTTCCTGAACACTCGAGACGTGTAGTCCACTTGTCATTCCAATCTCCTTTGCATTAGCGTAGCCTCTTGTGTAGCCTGTCAACTATGTGTCTGTCTATCCCTGTTCTCTCCTCTGCACAGACCATACAACGCTTCCACACCGCGTGGCCGCGCCACCCTAATCTGGTGGTCCCAGCCGTTACGACTCCACGTGTGAGTTCCAGGTCTCCGTGCTTCTGAACTGCCGATCTGGCCAACAAAGGCAGAGTTCATCTCAGCCTATGTCTCCTCCAGTCCTCTCGACTTCTGCACCGACGGAAACATGGATCACCACAGACAACACTGCTACTCCCACTGCTCTCTTCTTCGCCTGCCCACTGCCTCCCCGCACACCCCGAGAGCTTCTTGGTCAGCGGTGGTGGCACCGGGATCCCCATCTCTCCCAAGTGGTCATTCTCTTTTCTCCCCTTACCCATCTGTCTATCGCCTCCTTTGAATTCCATGCTGTCACAGTTACCAGCCCCTTTCAAGCTTAACATCCTTATCATTTATCGCCCCTCCAGGTTCCCCGGAGAGTTCATCAATGAGCTTGATGCCTTGATAAGCTCCTTTCCTGAGGACGGCTCACCTCACAGTTCTGGGCGACTTTAACCTCCCACGCCTACCTTTGACTCATTCCTCTCTGCCTCCTTCTTTTCCACTCTTCCTCTTTGACCTCACCCTCTCACCTTCCCTCCCTACTCACAAGGCAGGAAATACGCCGACCTCATCTTTACTAGATGCTGTTCTTCCACTAACCTCGCTGCAACTCCCCTCCAAGTCTCCGACCACTACCTTGTATCCTTTTCCCTCTCGCCTCATCCAACACTTCCCACACTGCCCCTACTGGATGGTATCGCGCCGTCCCAACCTTTCGTCGCTTCTCTCCCCGCTACTCTCTCCTCTTCCATCCTATCATCTCTTCCTCTGCTCAAACCTTCTCCAACCTATCTCCCCTGATTCTGCCTCCTCAACCCTCCTCTCCCTTTCTGCATCCTCACTCTCTATGTCCCCTAATCCTCCAGGCTGCCTGGTCCTCCCCTCCCGCCTCCGTGGGCTCGACGACTCCATTGCGAGCTCACAGAACAGGGCCCGGCAGCCGAGCGGAAATGGAGGAAAACTCGCTCCCTGCGGACCTGCATCCTTTCTTCACTCCCTCCTCTCTACATTTTCCTCTTCTCTCTCTGCTGCTAAAGCCACTTTCTACCACTCTAAATTCCAAGCATCTGCCTCTAACCCCAGGGAAGCCTTTGCAACCTTCTCTCCCTCCTGAATCCTCCTCCCCCTCCCCCCCTCCTCCCTCTCTGCAGATGACTTCACAACCATTTGAAAAAGAAGGTCGACGACATCCGATCCTCGCTTTGCTAAGTCAAACGACACCGCTGGTTCTGCTCACACTGCCCTACCCTGTGCTCTGACCTCTTCTCCCCCTCTCCAGATGAAATCTCGTCTTGTGACGGCCGGCCGCCCAACAACCTGCCCGCTGACCCTATCCCCTCCTCTCTTCTCCAGACCATTTCCGGAGACCTTCTCCCTACCTCACCATCAACTCATCCCTGACCGCTGGCTACGTCCTCCGTCTTCAAGAGAGCGAGAGATGCACCCTTCTGAAAAAACCTACACTCATCCCCCTCCGATGTCAACAACTACAGACCAGTATCCCTTCTTTCTTTTCTCTCCAAAACTCTTGAACGTAGCCGCCCTGGCCAGCTCTCCCGCTATCTCTCTCAGAATGACCTTCTTGATCCAAATCAGTCAGGTTTCAAGACTAGTCATTCAACAGACTGCTCTTCTCTGTATCACGGAGGCCTCCGCACTGCTAAAGCTAACTCTCTCTCTCCTCTGCTCTCATCCTTCTAGACCTATCGTTGCCTTCGATACTGTGAACCATCAGATCCTCCTCTCCACCCTCTCCTCCGAGCTGGGCATCTCCTCGGCGCGTCCACGCTTGGGATTGCGCCCTACCTGACAGGTCGCCCTACCAGGTGGCGTGGCGAGAATCCGTCTCTACACCACGTGCTCTCACCACTGGTGTCCCCCAGGGCTCTGTTCTAGGCCCTCTCCTATTCTCGCTATACACCAAGTCACTTGGCTCTGTCATAACCTCACATGGTCTCTCCTATCATTGCTATGCAGACGACACACAATTAATCTTCTCCTTTCCCCCTTCTGATGACCAGGTGGCGAATCGCATCTCTGCATGTCTGGCAGACATATCCGTGTGGATGACGGATCACCACCTCAAGCTGAACCTCGGCAAGACGGAGCTGCTCTTCCTCCCGGGGAAGGACTGCCCGCTCCATGATCTCGCCATCACGGTTGACAACTCCATTGTGTCCTCCTCCCAGAGCGCTAAGAACCTTGGCGTGATCCTGGACAACACCCTGTCGTTCTCAACTAACATCAAGGCGGTGGCCCGTTCCTGTAGGTTCATGCTCTACAACATCCGCAGAGTACGACCCTGCCTCACACAGGAAGCGGCGCAGGTCCTAATCCAGGCACTTGTCATCTCCCGTCTGGATTACTGCAACTCGCTGTTGGCTGGGCTCCCTGCCTGTGCCATTAAACCCCTACAACTCATCCAGAACGCCGCAGCCCGTCTGGTGTTCAACCTTCCCAAGTTCTCTCCACGTGACCCCGCTCCTCCGCTCCCTCCACTGGCTTCCAGTTGAAGCTCGCATCCGCTACAAGACCATGGTGCTTGCCTACGGAGCTGTGAGGGGAACGGCACCTCAGTACCTCCAGGCTCTGATCAGGCCCTACACCCAAACAAGGGCACTGCGTTCATCCACCTCTGGCCTGCTCGCCTCCCTACCACTGAGGAAGTACAGTTCCCGCTCAGCCCAGTCAAAACTGTTCGCTGCTCTGGCCCCCAATGGTGGAACAAACTCCCTCACGACGCCAGGACAGCGGAGTCAATCACCACCTTCCGGAGACACCTGAAACCCCACCTCTTTAAGGAATACCTAGGATAGGATAAAGTAATCCCTCTCACCCCCTCCCCCTTAAAAGATTTAGATGCACTACTGTTCCACTGGATGTCATAAGGTGAATGCACCAATTTGTAAGTCGCTCTGGATAAGAGCGTCTGCTAAATGACTTAAATGTAAATGTAAATG
>NC_088413.1:25856349-25870700 GCF_034236695.1 Oncorhynchus nerka | reverse complement strand
ATAATGAAAGGAGGGTGGTTGGGCGTATACCGAGGAGGGTGGTTGACGATATGAAGAAGGTGGTTGGAGCGTATGATTCGAAAGGAGGGTGGTTGGGCAGTATAATGAAAGGAGGTGGTTAGATGTATAATGAAAGGAGGGTGGTTGGGCGTATAATGAAAGAGGGTGGTTGGGCGTATAATGAAAGGAGGGTGGTTGGCGTATAATGAAAAGGAGGTGGTTAGCGTATAACGAAAGGAGGGTGGTTGGGCGTATAATGAAAGGAAGGTGGTTGTAGGCGATTATAATGAAAGGAGGGTTGGTTGAGGCGTATAATGAAAGTGAAGGAATGGTTAGAGCGTATAATGAAAGGAGGGTGGTTGAGTGTATAATGAAAGGAGGGTGGTTGAGCGTATAACTGAAAGAGGAGAGTGGTTGGACTGATGATAGCTACAAGGAGGAGTGGTTGGGCTTATAATGAAAGGAGGTTGGTTGGGCGTATAATGAGAAGGAGGGTGGTTGGATGTATAATGAAAAGGAGGAGTGGTTAAGTGTATAATGAAAGGAGGGTGGTTGGGCGTATAATGAAAGGAGGGTGGTTGAAGCGTATAATGAAAGGAGGGTGGTTGGAGCGTGATAATGAGAAGAGGTGGTTAGGTGTATAATGAAAGGAGGGTGGTTGGGCATATAATGAAAAGGAGGGTGGTTGGACGTATGATTCAAGGAGGTGGTTGGGCTTATAATGAAAGGAGGTTGGTTGAGCGATATAATGAAAGGAGGGTGGTTAGGCGTATAATGAAAGGAGGTGGTTAGGCGTATAATGAAAGGAGGGTGGTTGGACGTATGATTCAAGGAGGGTGGTTGGGCTTATAATGAAAGGAGGTTGGTTGGGCGTATAATGAAAGGAGGGTGGTTGAGCGTATAATGAAAGGAGGGTGGTTGAGCGTATAATGAAAGGAGGGTGGTTGGGCGTATAATGAAAGGAGGGTGGTTGAGCGTATAATGAAAGGAGGGTGGCTGGGCGTATAATGAAAGGAGGGTGGTTGCGTGTATAATGAAAGGAGGGTGGTTGTGCGTATGATGAAAGGAGGGTGGTTGGGTGTATAATGAAAGGAGGGTGGTTGTGCGTATGATGAAAGGAGGGTGGTTGGGTGTATAATGAAAGGAGGGTGGTTGAGCATATAATGAAGAGGAGGGTGGTTGGGCATATAATGAAAGGAGTGGTTGGGCATATAATGAAAGGAGGGTGGTTAGGCGTATAATGAAAGGAGGGTGGTTGAGGCGTATAATGAAAGGAGGGTGGTTGAGCGTATAATGAAAGGAGGGTGGCTGGGCGTATAATGAAAGGAGGGTGGTTGGGTGTATGATTCAAGAGGGTGGTTGGACTTATAATGAAAGGAGGTTGGTTAGGCGTATAATGAAAGGAGGGTGGTTAGGCGTATAATGAAAGGAGTGTGGTTGAGGCGTATAATAGAGGAGGTGGTTGGGTGTAAATAATGAAAGGAGGTGGTTGAGCGTATAATGAAAGGAGAGGTGGTTAGGCGTATAACGAAAGAAGGGTGGTTGAGACGTATAATGAAGGAGGGTGGTTGGACGTATGATTCAAGGAGGGTGGTTGGGCGTATAATGAAGAGGAGGTTGGTTGGGCGTATAATGAAAGGAGGGTGGTTAGGCGTATAATGAAAGGATTGGTGATGTAATGAAAGGAGGTGGTTAGAGTATAATGAAAGGAGGGTGGTTGAGCCGTATAATGAAAGGAGGTGGTTACGACAACGAGCCGATGGCATTGATGACGACAACGAGTCGAGTGCGGTCAATGCAACGAGCCGATGGGTGGTCAGCGCAGTAATAACGAGCCGATGGGTGCATTGTGCCGCATGACGAGCCGAGGGCATAACGAGTCGAAAGCCGCGCATTGTACGCATGACGAGCCGAGGGTGGCTGGGCATATATCCACCCGAGAGGGTGGCTGGACGATAAATCCAAAGGAGGGTGGTTGGACGATGACGAAAGGAGGGTGGCTGGGTGCATAATGAAACGAGTTGGCTGGCCGTATAACGAAAGGAGTGGGTCAATGATAACCAAAGCCGATGGCGGTCAATGAAACGAGCCGAGTGGTGGTGACCGCATAACGAAAGATGGTGACAGATAATGAAAGTGCCGACAATGTGATAACTAAAGGAGGGTGGCTATGATAAACCAAAGGAGGGTGGGCTGATATGGCTGGGTGACAATGACAACAGCCGAGGCTTGGATGGGCCGCATAACGAGCCGAGGGTGTCGGCCACGCATAACCAGCCGATAGGCGATCAATGATAACGAAAGGAGGGTGGCTACGATAATCCATGAGTGGTGATCGATCGATAACGCCGAGGGTGGCTGGGTCGACGAACCGGAAAGGCGGTTAGGTGTACAACGAAGGCCGAGTGATTAGGCGTCGACACCACAGAAAAAATTGGATTGGGCCAATATTGATTAAGCCGATGGCGGTCAGCTTATAATGACAACGAGGCGATGAGGTGGTTAAGCGTATAACGAGCCGAAGGTGGTCAGCGCATAACGAGCCGAGTGGCGGTTAGGCGTATACCCAGCCGATAGGCGGTTGAGCGTATAACGAGCCGAGGTGGTTAATGTCACAACGAGTCGAGGTGGTTAGCGGTCATGACAACGAAGGTCGATGAGCATTGACGATAACGAGCCGAGTTGGGCGTATGATTCAAGCCGAGGGTGGTTGGGCTTATAATGAAAGGAGGAGGTTGGTTGGGCGTATAATGAAAGGAGGGTGGTTGGGCGTATAACGAAATGAGGGTGGTTAGGCGTACAACGAAGCCGATGGGTGGTTAGACGATAACGAGGATGGCATTGGGCTTATAATGAAAGAGGCCGATTTGGGCGTATAATGAAAAGGAGGGTGGTTGAGCGTATAATGAAATGATGGTGGTTGAGCCGTATAACGAAAGAGGAGGGTGGTGGAGCGTATAATGAGAGGGTGGTTCACGATAACGAGGAAGGTAATAGTATAATAAGAAAAGGAGGTGGTTGCACGTATAACGAAAGGAGGGTGGTTGTGCGTATGATGAAAGCCGTGGTGGGTGTATAATGAAAGGAAGGTGGTTGTGCGTATGACGAGAAGGAGGGTGGTTGGTGTATAATGAACGAAAGATGGAGGGTATAATGAAAAGGAGGTGCCGAGGGCGATAACGAAAAAAGCCGAGGGCGGTTGGAGCATAGATGATCCGAGGGTGGTTGGTCGTATAACGAAGGAGGGTGGTTGGGCGCATAACGAAAGGAGGGTGGTTGAGCGATAATGAAAGGAAGGGTGGCTGGGCGTATAACGAAAAGCCGAGGGTGGTTGGATCCATGATTCCGCCGAGGGTGGTCAGCTTATAACGACGAGGTTGGTTAGGCGTATAATGAAAGGAAGGTGGTTGGGCGTATAATGAAAGGAGGGTGGTTGAGCGTATAATGAAAGGAGGGTGGTTGGGTGTATAATGAAAGGAGAGGTGGTTGAGCGTATAATGAAGGAAGGTGGTTGGGCGTATGATGAAAGGAAGGTGGTTGAGCGTATAATGAAGGAAGGGTGGTTGAGCATATAATGAGAAGAGTGGTTAGGCGTATAATGAAGGAGGGTGGTTGAGTGTATAATGAAAGAGGTGGTTGAGCTATAATGAAGAGGGTGTTGAGTGTATAATGGAAGAGGTGGATTAGATGTAGATATAATGAAAGGAGTGGTTGAGCGTATAATGAAAGGAGGGTGGTTGGGCGTATAATGAAAGGAGGGTGGTTGGGCGTATAATGAAAAGGAGGGTGGTTGGGCGTATAATGAAGGAGGGTGGTTGGGCTTATAATGAAAGGAGGGTGGTTGGGTGTATACATGAAAGGAGGGTGGTTGGAGTGTATAATGAAAGGAGGGTGGTTGAGCGTATAATAGGAGGTGGTTAGACGTATAATGAGGAGGTGGTTAGGTGTATAATGAAAGGAGGGTGGTTGGGCGTATAATGAAAGGAGGGTGGTTGGGCGTATAATGAAAGGAGGGTGGTTAGGCGTATAATGAAAGGAGGGTGGTTGGGCGATATGATGAAAGGAGGAGTGGATTGAAGCGTATAATGAAAGGAGGGTGGTTAGAGCGATATAATGAAAGGAGGGTGGTTGGGCGTATAATGAAAGGAGGGTGGTTGGAGTGTATAATGAAAGGAGGGTGGTTAGGTGTATAATGAAGAGGAGGGTGGTTAGGCGTATAATGAAAGGAGGGTGGTTGGGCGTATAATGAAAGGAGGGTGGATTAGATATAATGAAAGGAGGGTGGTTGGACGTATGATTCAAGGAGGGTGGTTAGGCGTATAATGAAAGAAGGGTGGTTGAGAATGTGATAATGAAAGGAGGGTGGTTAGGCGTATAATGAAGGAGGTGGTTGGACGTATGATTAAAGGAGGGTGGTTGGGCGTATAATGAAAGGAGGTTGGTTAGGCGTATAATGAAAGGAGGGTGGTTGAGCGTATAATGAAAGGAGGGTGGTTGAGGCGTATAATGAAAGGAGGGTGGTTGGGCGTATAATTCAAGGAGGGTGGTTGGGCTGTATAATGAAAGGAGGTTGGTTGAGGCGTATAATGAAAGGAGGGTGGTTGAGCGTATAATGAAGGAAGGTGGTTGAGCGTATAATGAAAGGAGGGTGGTTGAGCGTATAATGAAAGGAAGGTGGTTGAGCGTATAATGAAAGGAGGGTGGTTGGGCGTATAATGAAAGGAGGGTGGTTAGGCGTATAATGAAAGGAGGGTGGTTGTGCGTATGATGAAAGGAGGGTGGTTAGGTGTATAATGAGAGGAGGGTGGTTGTGCGTATGATGAAAGGAGGGTGGTTAGGTGTATAATGAAAGGAGGGTGGTTGGGCATATAATGAACCGATGGTGGTCAATGGACGATGATTCATAAGGTGGGTGGCTGGGCGTAAATGAAAGAAGGGTGGCTGGGCGATGATAATGAAAGGAGGGTGATTGGGCTTATAATGAAAGGAGGTGGTTGGGCGATGATGAAAGGAGGGTGATTCAATGATAATGAAAAGAGGGTGGTTGGGCATGATTCAAGGAGGGTGGTGAATGATAACGAGCTGAGTGGTCAATGCATAACGATACCGATGATGGTCAATGATAATAACGCCGAGGGTGGCTGGGTGCATAACGAAAGCCGAGGGTGATTAATGATAACGAAAGCCGATGGTGGCTGGACGACGATGATCCGGGTCGAGTATGGCTGAGCCGATAACGAGCCGAGTGGTGGCTGGGTGCATAACGAAAGGAGGGTATCACGTATAACCCAAGAGGGTGGCTGGATCCATGATCTCAAGGAGGGTGAAGTTGGGCTTATAACGAAATGAGGTTATTAATGATAACGAAAGCTGAAGGGTGGTTGGGCGTATAACGAAAGCCGAGTAGTTAGTGTATAATGAAAGGAGGGTGGTCAGCGTACAAATAGGAGTGGTTGGCGTATGAAGAAACGAGCCGAGTGGCGGTTTGTCGTATAATGATGGGCGGTCAGCGCACAATAAGCCGAGGGTGGTCAAAGAATACAACGAAAGGGAGGGTGGTCAGTGTATAATGAAGGAGGGCGGTTAAGGAGCGTAACCAGGAGAGGTGGATTGGATGATAACGAAAGGAGGGTGGTTGGGTGTATAACGAAAGGAGGGTGGTTGCGTATAACGATGAGGGTGGCTGCGTATCCATGAAAGCTGAGGGTGGTTGGGCGTATAACGAAAGGAGGGTGGCTGGGACGTATACGAAAGGAGGGTGGTGAGCCGCATAACGAAAAAAGGAGTGGTTGGGTTTATAACGAAAGCCGAGGGTGGTTAGATTATAACGAAAAGGAGGGTGGTTGGGTGCATAACGAAATGAGGGTGGTTGGACGTATGATTCAAGGAGAGGTGGTTGGGCGTATAATGAAAGAAGGGTGGTTGGCGTATAATGAAAGGAGGGTGATTGGGCGTATAATGAAAGGAGGTGGTTAGGCGTATGATGAAAGGAGGGTGATTGGGCGTATAATGAAAAAGGGTGGTTGGAGCGATATGATTCAAGGAGGGTGGTTGGAGCGTATAATGAAAGGAGGTTGGTTGGGCGTATAATGAAAGGAGGGTGGTTAGGCGTATAATGAAAGGAGGGTGGTTAGGCGTATAATGAAGGAGGGTGGTTAGGCGTATAATGAAAGGAGGGTGGTTGGAGCGTATAATGAGGAGGGTGGTTGAGCGTATAATGAAGGAGGGTGGTTGGAGTGTATAATGAAAGGAGGGTGGTTAGGCGTATAACGAAGAGGGTGGTTGGACGTATGATTCAAGGAGGGTGGTTGGGCTTATAATGAAAGGAGGTTGGTTAGGCGTATAATGAAAGGAGGGTGGTTAGGCGTATAATGAAAGGAGGGTGGTTAGGCGTATAATGAAAGGAGGGTGGTTAGGCGTATAATGAAAGAAGGGTGGTTGAGCGTATAATGAGGAGGTGGTTGAGCGTATAATGAAAGGAGGGTGGTTGGGTGTATAATGAAAGGGAGGGTGGTTGGGCATATAATGAAAGGAGGGTGGTTGGGCGTATGATTCAAGGAGGGTGGTTGGGCTTATAATGAAAGGAGGTTGGTTGGGCGTATAATGAAAGGAGGGTGGTTGGGCGTATAATGAAAGGAGGGTGGTTGGGCGTATAATGAAAGGAGGGTGGTTGGACGTATGATTCAAGGAGGGTGGTTGGGCTTATAATGAAAGGAGGTTGGTTGGGCGTATAATGAAAAGGAGGGTGGTTGAGCGTATAATGAAAGAGGGTGGTTGAGCGTATAATGAAAGGAGGGTGGTTAGGCGTATAATGAAAGGAGGGTGGTTGAGGCGTATAATGAAAGGAGGTGGTTGGGCGTATAACGAAAGGAGGGTGGATTAGACATATATAATGAAAGCCGAGGGTGGTCATGCATAACGAAAAAGCCGAGTGGTGGTTGGGCATATAACGAGCCGAGGGTGGTGACGATACTCAATGAAAAGGAGGGTGGTTAAAGCGATATAACGAGGAGGGTGGATTGAGCGATATGACGAAAGGAGTGGTGGCTGGGCGTATAATGGGAGGGTGGTTGGGTAATGAAAGGAGGGTGGTTACGTATAATGAAAGGAGGGTGGTTAAGGCGTATAATAAGCTGAGGGTATTAGGCGTATAATGAAAGGAGGGTGGTTGGAGCCGTATAACGAGCGGAGGGTGGTTACGCATAACCATGAGGAGGGCAGATCACGTATAATGAAAGGAGGGTGGTTGGACGATGATTCAAGGAGGGTGGTTGGGCGTATAATGAAAGAAGGGTGGTTGGGCGTATGATTGAAAGGAGGGTGATTGGCGTGCATGAAAGGAGGGTGGTTGGGCGTTGATGAAAGGAGGGTGGTTGGGCGTATGATGAAAGGAGGGTGGTTGAGCGTATAATGAAAGGAGGGTGGTTGAGCATATAATGAAAGGAGGGTGGTTGGGCGTATAATGAAAGGAGGGTGGTTGAGTGTATAATGAAAGGAGGGTGGTTGGGCGTATAATGAAAGGAGGGTGGTTGGGTGTATAATGAAAGGAGGGTGGTTGGGTGTATAATGAAAGGAGGGTGGTTGAGCGTATAATGAAAGGAGGGTGGCTGGGCGTATAATGAAAGGAGGGTGGTTGGGCGTATAATGAAAGGAGGGTGGTTGAGCGTATAATGAAAGGAGGGTGGTTGGGCGTATAATGAAAGGAGGGTGGTTGGGTGTATAATGAAAGGAGGGTGGTTGGGTGTATAATGAAAGGAGGGTGGTTGGGTGTATAATGAAAGGAGGGTGGTTGAGCGTATAATGAAAGGAGGGTGGTTGGGCGTATAATGAAAGGAGGTGGTTGGGTGTATAATGAGGAGGGTGGTTAGGCGTATAATGAAGGAGGTGGTTGAGCGTATGATGAAAGGAGGGTGGTTGAGCGTATAATGAAAGGAGGGTGGTTGGGCGTATGATGAAAGGAGGGTGGTTGAGCGTATAATGAAAGGAGGGTGGTTGAGCATATAATGAAAGGAGGTGGTTGGGCGTATAATGAAAGGAGGTGGTTGGGCGTATAATGAAAGGAGGGTGGTTGGGTGTATAATGAAAGGAGGGTGGTTAGGTGTATAATGAAAAGGAGGGTGGTTGAGCGTATAATGAAAGGAAGGTGGTTAGGCGTCTCATGAAAAGGAGGTGATTAGGCGTATAATAAGAGGTGGTTGGACGTATGATTCAAGGAGGTGGTTAGGCGTATAATGAAAGAAGGGTGGTTAGGCGTATAATGAAGAAGGTGATTAGGCGTATAATGAAAGGAGGGTGGTTGAGCGTATGATGAAGGAGGGTGATTAGGCGTATAACGAAAGGGGTGGTTGGAGCGTATGATTCAAGGAGGGTGGTTGGGCTTATAATGAAAGGAGGTTGGTTAGGCGTATAATGAAAGGAGGGTGGTTAGGCGTATAATGAAAGGAGGGTGGTTGGGCGTATAATGAAAGGAAGGTGGTTAGAGCGTATAATGAAAGGAAGGTAGTTGGCGTATAATGAAAGGAGGGTTGAGCGCATAAAATGAAGGTAGTTAGTGTATAACGAAGGGTGATTGGGCATATAACGCAAAGAGGGTGGTTGGGCAATATGATTCAAGGAGGGTGGTTGGGCTTATAATGAAAGCTGAGGTTATTGGCGTATAATGAAAAGGAGGGTGGTTGGGCGTATAATGAAAAGAGGAGGGTGGTTGGGCGTATAATGAAAAGAGGTGGTTGGGCGTATGATTCAAGGAGGGTGGTTGGGCTTATAATGAAATGAGGTTGGTTGAAGCGTATAATGAATAAGGAGGTAGTTGTGTATAATGAAAGGATGGTTGGGATTAAAGATGAGGTGGTTGGGCGTATGATTCAAGGAGGGTGGTTGGGCTTATAATAGAAAAGAGGTTGGTTAGGCGTATAATGAAAGGAAGGTGGTTGGCGTATAATGAAGGAGGAGTGGTTGCGTATAATGAAAGGGAGGTGGTTGGACGTATGATTCAAGGAGGTGGTTGGGCTTATAATGAAAGGAGGTTGGTTGGGCGTATAATGAAAGGAGGGTGGTTGAGTGTATAATGAAAGGGGAGGGTGGTTGAGCGTATAATGAAAGGAGGGTGGTTGGGCGTATAATGAAAGGAGGGTGGTTGAGCGTATAATGAAAGGAGGGTGGCTGGGCGTATAATGAAAGGAGGGTGGTTGCGTGTATAATGAAAGGAGGGTGGTTGTGCGTATGATGAAAGGAGGGTGGTTGGGTGTATAATGAAAGGAGGGTGGTTGTGCGTATGATGAAAGGAGGGTGGTTGGGTGTATAATGAAAGGAGGGTGGTTGGGCATATAATGAAAGGAGGGTGGTTGGGCATATAATGAAAGGAGTGGTTGGGCATATAAGAAAGGGAGGGTGGTTGGGCGGTATAATGAAAGGAGGGTGGTTGCGTATAATGAAAGGAGGGTGGTTGAGCGTATAATGAAAGGAGGTGGCTGGGCGTATAATGAAAGGAGGGTGGTTGGGTGTATGATTCAAGGAGGGTGGTTGGGCTTATAATGAAAGGAGGTTGGTTGGGCGTATAATGAAAGGAGGGTGGTTGGAGCGTATAATGAAAGAGGGTGGTTGGGCGTATAATGAAAGGAGGGTGGTTGGGTGTATAATGAAAGGAGTGGTTGAGCGTTAGGAGGGTGGTTGGGCGATGAAAGGAGGGTGGTTGAGCGTATAATGAAAGGAGGGTGGTTGAGCATATAATGAAAGGAGGGTGGTTGGGCGTATAATGAAAGGAGGGTGGTTGAGTGTATAATGAAAGGAGGGTGGTTGGGCGTATAATGAAAGGAGGGTGGTTGGGGTGTATAATGAAAGGAGGGTGGTTGGGGTGTATAATGAAAGGAGGGTGGTTGAGCGTATAATGAAATGAAAAGGAGGGTGGCTGGGCGTATAATGAAAGGAGGGTGGTTGGGCGTATAATGAAAGGAGGGTGGTTGGGGTTATAATGAAAGGAGTGGTGGTTATCGTGATAAGGGAGGGTGGTTGGGTGTATAAAGAAAGGAGGGGAGGTATAATGAAACGAAAGGAGGGTGGCTGGGCGTATAATAATGAAAGGAGGGGGTTGGTATAATGAAAAGGAGGGTGGTGTGTATAATGAAAGGAGGGTGGTTGGGTGTATAATGAAAGGAGGGTGGTTGAGCGTATAATGAAAGGAGGGTGGTTGGGCGTATAATGAAAGGAGGGTGGTTGGGTGTATAATGAAAGGAGGGTGGTTGGGCGTATAATGAAAGGAGGGTGGTTGAGCGTATGATGAAAGGAGGGTGGTTGGGCGTATAATGAAAGGAGGGTGGTTGGGTGTATAATGCAAAGGAGGGTGGTTGGGGTGTATAATGAAAGGAGGGTTGAGCGTATAATGAAAGGAGGGTGGTTGGGCGTATAATGAAAGGGAGGGTGGTTGGGCGTATAATGAAAGGAGGGTGGTTGAGCGTATAATGAAAGGAGGGTGGTTGGGCGTATAATGAAAGGAGGGTGGTTGGGTGTATAATGAAAGGAGGGTGGTTGGGTGTATAATGAAAGGAGGGTGGTTGAGCGTAATGAAAGGAGGGTGGTTGGGGTGTATAATGAAAGGAGGGTGGTTGGGTGTATAATGAAAGGAGGGTGGTTGAGCGTATAATGAAAGGAGGGTGGTTGAGCGTATGATGAAAGGAGGGGTGGTTAGATTAATATAATGAAAGGAGGGTGGTTGTCGCGATGATGAAAGGAGGTGGTTGGGTGTATAATGAAAGGAGGGTGGTTAGGCGTACGAAAAGCCGAGGGTGGTTAATTGTATAATGAAAAGGAGGGTGGTTGGGGTATGATGAAAGGAGGGTGGTTAGATTGTATAATGAAAGGAGTGGGTGGTTGGGCGTATAATGAAAAGGAGGGTGGTTGAGCGTATAATGAAAGGAGGTTGCTGGGCGTATAATGAAAGGAGGGTTTTTGGGCGTATAATGAAAGGAGGGTGGTTGGGTGTATAATGAAAGGAGGGTGGTTGGGTGTATAATGAAAGGGAGGGTGGTTGGGCATATAATGAAAGGAGGGTGGTTGGGCGTATAATGAAAGGAGGTGGTTAGGCGTATAATGAAAGGAGGGTGGCTGGGCGTATAACGCGAACATGTATCAACCCAAAGTTGTGTGTTCGCATCTCATCACGCATCAACTTTAGCATTTGAGCCACTTAGCAACTTTTCAACGATTTACTACTTTTTTTTTTAGCTACTTAGCATGTTAGCTAACTCCTTCCCCTAACCTTCCCTAACCCTTCCCCTAACCCTACTTTACATAGGACTATGGGAAGTACATATTGTACATTTAGTATTTCATACCATATTGTACATTTTGTAAATTCATAACATATCATACTTAATTGTAATTCGAACATATCATATGAAATGGATTTGGACGCCTACAAATGAATACATACCATACGAAGCGTAACATATCATGAAATGATGATGGACGCCCACAAATGAATACATACCATAATGGCGTAACATATCATATGAAATGGATGATGGACGCCCACAAATGAATACATACCATACGAAGCGTAAACATATCATATGAAATGGATGATGGACGCCCACAAATGAATACATACCATACGAACGAAACGATATGCACGCCCACAAATGAATACATACCATTACCAAATATCATATGAAATGGATGATGGACGCCCACAAATGAATACATACCATACGAAGTAACATATCATACTAAATGGAGTATATCGGATTGATGTACAGAATAATCCAAAACGCTTTGAGACCAGGTTGAGTATCTACATAGCACAAGCAGCAGGCAGGCTGATCAAGCATGTTATCCACATGTCATCCATCTTGATCCCAGGAACGGTAGTTGCTGCTTTTGCAACAGCTAATGGGGATCCTAATAAAATAACAAATAACAAATGTTCATATTCAGACTGGATCAATCTCTACTGCAATCATCTTGACTAGTTAATACGATTACAGTTCTGACTACACACATGGAGGGGCTGAAATATACTTCTGGGATCATAACTCATGTAAACGAACCACCTTACCGATGCCATTATAGTGATCAGTGATCTGAGATGTCACCATCCCATCTCACACCCACTCACTGTCCATTAGTATGATACAAAAATTATTTTCCAATCTGTCCTAATAAACGATAGCTGGTGTGGTGCTCTGAGTCTGGATGATCCATTGAGATGATTCATTATTAAGCAATCATTAGCACTGGCCAGCGTTAGCTTTTGCTGATCAGTCACTGACGAGCAGGTTGCCAGAGCAGCAGTCGCTGAGGGGGAGGGAGGGAGTGATGGGGGTAAGTAAGTACCCTGATTATCTGCCGCCCAAATGAAGAGCTCCACTCCTGCTTGATGCTACCAGACACAACTCTACAGGATGGATGGGTGAGCTGTCTGTCTCCAGCGTGTCTTACACTGCTACTCTGCTTATACATATAATTAACTCTGGGCTCATTTGTTCAAATCAATGTTTAGGGTCATTGAGCCTAGAGCCAGATATCAGCGTGGGTCCAGCTCTCAGCACTAGGCCTCTAATGGGTTATCATTTTGACCATCTGCATAGTAGGTGTTCCTACCTTATGCAAACATAGGTAGTTGCCAGTTTTTATTAGATCAAAATAATAAAAGTTAGTCTGGGTCTTTGAAAACTATTCAAAATACTATAATATCCTGATCTAAAATGTATCAATCAAACTCAAACCGAGCACGAAGGGAAATCATATTTGGTAACGACGAAAAACTCCCCTGCCAGCTTGAGAGGTGAGATCCAATGGTGCACGTCTAACGTGGGTGTTCCTCTAGTGAGGCGGCATTGCATGACTTCTAAAGCAGGGCCATGGTAGAGCACAGCACTAATGATGCTGTTCCTCAGCCTGGGTAGGAAGGAGAGGCAGGAGATGCAGCAACCCACTAGTCTCTCTGTTTCTATTTCTGCACTCTGATACAATGATACATATACAGGAGATACAGACAGAGGTAGAGAGGCTTTGGCTGAAGCCTGCTGTCTGATTGACAACACAACATGCCCTGCTTCCCCTTCAATCTCTCCTTCACTTGTCTCACCCTCTCGATGTCTTGCTCTCTCCTGCTTTCTATTTCTCTCCATCTCTCTCCATCGCTCTCTCTCTCTCTATAAATGTATTTTCAATTCAATTGAAGGGTTTTATTGGCATGGAAAATATATGTTAACATCGCCAAAGAGTAGCCCTCTCCACCTCTCTCTCTCTTTCTCACTCTCTCTCTCTCTCTCTCTCTCTCTCTCTCTCTTGTTGTCGATAGACAGAGAGAGCGAGAGAGAGAAAGGGAGCGGTAGAGACAGAGAGAGCGAGAGAGAGAAAGAGAGAGAGAGAGAGAGAGAGAGAGAGAGAGAGAGAGAGAGAGAGAGAAAGCTGTGTCATGATAAATTGGGCATCAGATAATATTTCCTGCAGAGGTTCCAGCAGTTCCAGTATTGACCAGGGCCTCATGGCCAGCCTCTCCTCTTCCTGGGCTACTCTTCTGTCAATCTGGGGAAATTAGAGATGACTGGAGTGGGCTGAGTGAGAGTGAGAGTAAGAGGGAGTGAGAGAGAGAGACAGAGAGAGAGAGAGAGAGAGAGACAGATGCAGAGAGAGAGAGAGAGAGAGAGAAGAGAGAGAGAGAGGTGGAGAGGGCTACTCTTTGCGATGTTAACATATATTTTCCATGCCAATAAAACCCTTCAATTGAATTGAAAATACATTTATAGAGAGAGAGAGAGCGATGGAGAGAGAGAGAGAGAGAGAGAGACAGATGCAGAGAGAGAGAGAGAGAGAGAGAGAGAGAATGAGAGAGAGAGAGTGAGAGAGAGAGAGTGAGAGAGAGACAGATGCAGAGAGAGAGAGAGAGAGAGAGAGAGAGAGAGAATGAGAGAGAGAGAGTGAGAGAGAGAGCGTCTGCATAGCCTGTGGGCTTCAGTGCGGGGAGTGTGGTTTGTGTATGTGTGGGTGTGGGTGTGCGTGTGTATGGTTGAATGAGTGTGGGTAGCCTCTGGGGCTGGGTTTGTGGAGCGTGGTGTGGGTATGCTGTGTGGGTTGGTTTGCTTGTAGATGTTTTTAGCAAATACGATTTCTGACATAATGGCAAGGGGGCACCACTGCTAACCTCTTATTTTCAACCTCTTCTCTTCTAATGTCAACGCAGCAAAACACTTCTCACAGTCTTCATAACAGTTCAAGTACAGCCCCATGTCAAAATGAAAAGATAATGGATGTTTGAAGTTCTCTGACTGTTTTCATATCTGCTCTGGTATACAGTGGGGAGAACAAGTATTTGATACACTGCCGATTTTGCAGGTTTTCCTACATTTACA
>NC_088413.1:25738726-25856249 GCF_034236695.1 Oncorhynchus nerka | reverse complement strand
TTAACTGAAGGGTAGTGTAGGGAGCCAGCCCAGCTGCTGTACACACTGAGGGTGTGTAGCTGCTAACTTGGTGGACTGCAACACCCCGAGGTGTTCATTCATCAAGTCCATCTTACTTACAGCAGGTCACTCTGAAGTGACAGACTGGGAACACTTATCCTTATGTGAATGGAGCACTGAGAACGGTCTACTTCCTTAAAAAGTGGGCATAATCTAATGGGTAAATGCAGTGTGTTGCATTTCACCAGGCCCCTGAGCAAACTGATTGTGACCTGATTGCACTGTAGCCTACTACTTGACTACCCTCAGGTCTATAGACTAGTGTGTATTTATCTCACCCTACATTCATTAGGCCCCAAGAATGTGTTCATCTATTTGTATGATTTGGTACGTGTCCATTCTGGCCTAAATGGCTTCATTGTGCCCCTATAACAGCCTGTTCTGCTGCTGCCTCTTTGTGGCCCTGTAGGAACAGCCTGTTCTACTGCTGTCTCTGACCAACTCTTTGACCCAATTCATCTGATTCACACTTCTGCCAAAGCCTGGCGGCGTCAGTTTAAACACCGCTTTTGTGACCTATTGTGTGTGTAAGTTTTGGAACTGTGTGTGTGTTCTTAATGGTGTTCGACAATATGAATGGCTGTATTTTGACCCTCCAGTGTTAATAGGATCTGTGTGGTGTAGATGAGGCCCTGCATGCAGTATGAGAAGGAACACTGATCACTGGCGAATTGTTGTTTCTGGTTGAAGCTGTTAGCTGGAGCCCCCACTGAGTTACACAGGGCCAGGTGTGTGCGACCCACTCGCTGAGTGTGTGTGTGTGTGTGTGTGTGTGTGGCAGTGGCTGACGACAGCGGCGGTTGTGGGTGGAGGCGACCTCACTTGAGCCCTCTCAGGACAGCCTGGGACTGTGAATAACCAAACCCAGTATGCCTAATACAGCCTACTGGTCCTCAGGATTACGCCGTAACCACGACATCATGGCCCGGTTTCAGGTGCCCATCCAGATTATAGGCCAACCTTCTAATATACGCTACCGTTCAAAAGTTTGGGGTCACTTAGAAACTTCCTTGTTTTTGAAAGTAAAGGACTTTTTTTTTGTCCATTTTAAAATAACATCAAATTGATCAGAAATACAGTGTAGACATTGTTAAAATTTTAAATGACTGTTGTAGCTGGAAATGGCTGCTTTAAAAAATGTTTAATGGAATATCTACATAGGCATACAGAGGCCCATTATCAGCAACTGTCACTCCTGTGTTCCAATGGCACGTTATGTTAGCTAATCCAAGTTTATCATTTTAAAAGGCTAATTGATTATTAGAAAACCCTTTTGCAATTATGTTTCAGCACAGCTGAAAACTGTTGTTCTGATCAAAGAAGCAGTAAAACTGGCCTTTAGACTAGTGGAGTATCAGCATTTGTGGATTTGATTACAGGCTCAAAATGGCCAGAAACAAAACTTTCTTCTGAAACTCGTCAGTCTATTCTTGTTCTGAGAAATGAAGGCTATTCCATGCGATAAATGGACAAGAAACTGAAGATCTCGTACAATGCTGTGTACTACTCCCTTCACAGAACAGTGCAAACTGTCTCTAACCGAAATAGAAAGAGTGGGAGGCCCCGGTGCACAACTGAGCAAGAGGACAAGTACATTAGAGTGTCTAGTCTGAGGAACAGACGCCTCAAGTCCTCAACTGGCAGCTTCATTAAATAGTACCAGCAAAACACCAGGTCTCAACGTCAACAGTGAAGAGGCGACTCTGGGATGCTGACCTTCTAGGCGTCTTTCACAAACTAGACACTAATGTACTTGTCCTCTTGCTCAGTTGTGCACCGTAGCCTCCCACTCCTTTTTTCTATTCCAGAGCCAGTTTGCGCTGTTCTGTGAAGGGAGTAGTACACAGCATTGTACGAGCTAATCCAAGTTTTATCAAACACGCCATGCCATTGGAGTGATGGTTGCTGATAATGGGCATCGGTACGCCTATGTAGATATTACATTTAAAAAATCAGCTGTTTCCAGCTACAATAGTCATTTACAACATTAACAATGTCTACACTGTATTTCTGATCAATTTGATGTTATTTTATTGGACAAGAAAATGTGCTTTCAAAAACAAGGACATTTCTAATTGACCCCGAACTTTTGAACTGTAGTGTAGGTCTACCTCTGGCAAGGGTTCTGAATGTAAAGGTGACAGATACAGGGATGGGTATTTCGGTTTGTGTGTGTGTGTGGAGGCGTTAACTGAGAGGAGGGGGGTCAGAGAGGTGGTTCTGCTGCTTTTGTCAGGGAGACGGGTCATCTATAGACTGTATAGGTTGATCTAAGTAGACCTTCTGTTTGTGTGCCCTTTCATTCTCCAGTGTTGACCCTTACTGTCTGAGCATTCAGCTTCTACTCTCCACAGTAGCTCCAGGCCAGACACGTAGCCCTGCCGGCTGCCGGGAAGTTAACCACTCTGGGCAAAGTTTGTCCCCAGCTGGCCAGCTCAGCCCCTGATTGGATGAGATAAAGGGTTAAACTGTTCAGCGGCCTGCCTGTGTCTGCAGCACCGCCCTGTTTACCGGCAGGCAGAGCACTGGGCAGCTCAAAGTGCACACTAAGGCCTTTTTTCTATTTTGTGGAGACATGTAGGCACACAGACAGCGTATATAGTGGGAGCTTAACCATGACAGTGCAGGGCCCCAGAGAAAGGGGTCTCTGTCCCATCTAGGGGCCATAAGCTGGCATATAGACTTCATGGACCACAGTGTTGTGGGTGTTTAGTGTGTTACAGGTTTATCCATACACAGGATAGGTATTTTTTTAAATTTGATATACTATAGCCATCAAATTCAACTCTGGACCTCAAAGCCAGTTCCGCTGCTTTTGTCATTGTTTCCCTCTAATCAGGTGCTGATTTAGACCTGGGGGACATCGGGTGGGTGTAATTCATTATCAGGTAGAAGAGGGAACCAGCAGGCTCCGGACCTCGTAGAGTAGGTGTTGAATACCCCTGGCCTACAGGATGTATTAATGTAAGGTCACCTTCAGAACTGTTGCGTTCTCCTTTCTCGTCTTGGTGAGATGGTATGAGGAAACCTACCACAACCACTCCAGTCTGATTTCTCCCAGCCGCAGAAATGTAAACGTTTGCTCTGAACATGCAACTCTGTTAGCTTTTCATTTCATTGACATTGCACTTTCCATCTTTCATTTTTAGACTTCCTCTTTCGTTTCTCGCCTCACTCGCAATCTGGGAATTTATGGAGGTCCCACTTGTAAAGCTTTCATCAAAGAGAGAGCCCTGCAGGTTGTGTGTCTTGAGACATCTGTGCTGTGTTTTCTAAACTACCCAAGGAAATTAAAGGGGATAAAAGTTGGTTGTTACTTCGTCAGCTCCACTTAATGTGCGGAGAAAGTTGAGGCCGAGAGGCAGCAGAGGGAATCTCTCTCGGTGTCCCCTCCCCATATGGCGACATGGATCGCTCCTCTCCTCTCCTCATAGGAAGCGCAAATGGTTGGTCCCATCCAAAGCATTCAGAGGGGTTATTCATGCTGTGCTTTTCCCATCCTTTCCCTCACAGGGCCTCAGTGTTTGAACAAAAATACTCCAGAGACAGGCTGACACAACGAGCTGAGAGGGAAAATGTTGAACCCTAAAGGTCCCTATTTTGAGTGTCTCTCTCTCTCAGCAGCTTGAGGGAGTCTGTCTCCTGACCTGAACCACTTACTGTATGTAGCTCGCTGCAGCGCCCTATAAGCCATTACTCATGCTCAAGCCTAATTTAACATTTTTGATTTGCGACCAACCAAGGAGGAAATTCTGCAACTTCTGAACAAACGACAGAGTGGATGGATAGACAGATGGGAATCAGTGGAGTGGTCAAACGAAACAAAGGAATAGCTTTTTTGAGTACAGGATTCATTTGCTCAGCAAGTGGAACAGAGAAGCGCTTGTGTGGAGTTAGCGTAAGAGGCTATTCCTAGCCAGCAGCCAGCATGCATTATTGTTGAAGACCAGGGCTCTCCAACCCTGTTCCTGGACAGCTACCCTCCTGTAGGTTTTCACTCCAACCCCAGTTGTAACTAACCTGATTGAGTTTATCAACCAGATATTTATTAGAATCAGGTGCGCTAGATTAGGGTTGGAGTGAAAACCTACAGGACAGTAGATCTCTAGGAACAGGTTTGGAGTGCCCATGTGTCCCAAACAGCACTATTCCCTATGTATTGCACTGCTTTTGACCAATAAGTAGTGTACTGTATAGGGAACAGGGTCCCATTTGGGATGCAGAGTATGTCCTCCTGGCTACAACGGAACAGTCCATTTTGAAAAGCAGCAGGCTGCTGCTGTTGTGTGGGAGCAGTCATGCCCAGAAAATAATGGATTGCATCGGCCATCAATTATTTAAATGTCCATTTAGAAATATAAAGAAAAAAGAAAGGCATACAACATTAATGCGGGGTGATATCTTGTTGACACAGCGATTACAATGCTGTTACGTACCACATACACCCTGTTTATCCCTCTTTTCAGTCGTTTCCAAAGACTGAAATATTTCCCAAACAGATGAACTGTCTCAGACCCATTCATTGTTTGTATTTGAATGATTCTCCAAAAAAGAAAACGACCACCTGACTAGTGTTTATGTACACAGAGCTCCACCAGTATCGCCAGACGACCCAAGGCGCTTTTCGGTTGTCTACGTTTTCATTTGCTTGTTTGCGTTGCGGGGGCCGCTTGAAACCCAATCACGACAAGATAAACAATGCTCATAACCACAATAACACAGCATCCATTTAAAGCTAAGCCCTATGAATAAAGTTTTGGTTATTTTACAGGGACACACACCCACATGGGTGAAAACCTCGGGCAGTGTTTTTCAACATCGAAGAAGCCTGATTTAACATGAGCTGTGGTGTATTTGAGCGGCTTGTTTTTCACCCAGGTGTGTGTGTGTGCGGCAACGGTTCGCCTGATTTGGTTTTATTGGTGTAGTTAGCAATTCAGTGATGAAAGCCATAGGTCTTTTATAACAGACACTAGACAGTTAATCTATGCACACGTTCTGCCTGATAGTCTGTCTGGGACTCAGGGACCAAGAATAGGTCTGGAGTTGACCCACGGCCAAAAACCCACAGGCTTAGTGCTACAGCAGGCACGTGTAGCCGGTCAGACGAGGCACCCTGTCGGACAGTGTGGACTGCAGTGATGATATAGCAGTGATAAGATCCTTTCAACTTTTAAGTTCTAACTATTTAAACAGTTATCTGTATTTCCTTGTGGTCTGACTTGTCCTATTTAGTGTTGTGGAGTGGGAAAGCCCACCAGCACGGACCCCATCCTTCCCCATATGTAACCATTTCCTTGTGGTCTGACTTGTCCTATTTAGTGTTGTGGAGTGGGAAAGCCCACCAGCACGGACCCCATCCTTCCCCATATGTAACCATTTCCTTGTGGTCTGACTTGTCCTATTTAGTGTTGTGGAGTGGGAAAGCCCACCAGCACGGACCCCATCCTTCCCCATATGTAACCATTTCCTTGTGGTCTGACTTGTCCTATTTAGTGTTGTGGAGTGGGAAAGCCCACCAGCACAGACCCCATCCCTTCCCCATATGTAACCATTTCCTTGCGTCACTCACTACCACTGTGTGGACAGTCCTGGTGACCAGTTCTCTGTTTCTGTGGCTATTCTCGTCAACTGCGGTGGTGGTCATGTGGCGTTCTAGGCCCATGTCGTCTTTCCAAAGTCCGCCTGTTATAACTCTCAACGTGCTCTGCTGACAAACACTGCTAATAACGCTACCACCCCCACCCCCCTATTCTTCTCTCCTTTACCGCTCCTCTTGGGAAAAATAGCAACAAGTTGGAAGTTAACCCCCCCCCTTTAAACAACACTGTTTGCTTTTTGGCATGTTGCTTGGTGGCTGGGCTGCTGGCCTCGCTTGGTGCAGTCTGTTAACAGATGTGTTCCTTTATTGCCTGGCTCTGGCTGTTTATACTGTCATTGAGTCTTTTATCCTACTCCTGCTGAATGTACAAAACATTACAAACACCTTCCTAATATTGAGTTGCACTCCCCTCAACATCCTCAAGTCGTCAGGGCATGGACTAAAAGGTGTCGAGCGTTCCACAGGGATGCTGGCTCATGTTGACTCCAATGCTTCCCACAGTTGTCAAGTTGGCTGGATGTCCTTTGATGGTGGACCATTCTTGATACACACAGGAAACTGTTGTTTGAGAGACCCTACAGCTTTGCAGTTCTTGACACAAACCAGTGCACCTGGCACCTACTAACATACCCCAATTGAAAGGCAATTAAATTGTTTGTCTTGCCCATTCACCCTCTGATTGGCACACATACACAATTCATGTCTCAATTATCTCAAGGCTTGAGAATTCTTCAACCTGTCTCCTCCCCTTCATCTACACTTGAAGTGGATTTAACAAGTGACATCAATAACTTTCACCTGGTCAGTCTGTCATGGAACAGCAGGTGTCCTTAATGTTTTGTACACTCAGTGTGTATACACACTTTCTGTTTTTTTTGTTTGTGTGGAAACTCTCCTGTGGTTGTAAAGCTCCTCAGTCACATGGCGTTATGGTTGAATATGCCAACTCTTAACACTATCCAGACCCAGTTCTTATGAAGCACAGATAAGACCCCTCTCCAGACTCTTGGTTGGGTAGGTTTAAATGCCTGTATCCAGGGCAGACGATGAAGACAGATTTATACAATGCAGGCTACATAAATGCAACTTGCAGTACGATATAATATGAACGTGTTCAGAGTTCAACTTTAGAAATCGTTATTTATTGTTCCATGTTAAGCCCGTCCAGTGACGTCTGGCTGTAAAGATATTGCCTGGCTACCCAAACGCTACGCCACGACCACGGATGCTAGTTTCTGCTCTGCAATTTATGAGTACCTACTACCTCCCCGACGCAAACATTCTAACCGGTCTGATTGGTTTCAGAAACCGCCAGGTTGGGCTGAGACACTCATGGGTAAAGTGCCGTTTTATTTTTTTACATTTGTCATTGGCTTTGATACTCTGATTGGATAGAGATGATCCAATCGCTGATTACTTTGTTCTGTACAACACCCCTTATTTTGACGTTGACATCGTTGAAGTAGTTTGTTGCGGTCTCAGACTGAATTATGTAGCAAACAGAGCAGCGCTAGAATTCAGTTGGAGTCATCGGGCTAGTAATAATAGACCTTATGACAGAGAGAGAGGCTATTTCCAGCCCCAACTTTGAGTCCTACTGCTGCTCCAGAGAGAGGGGGCTGCTGCAGGGACCCAGGAGCACACAGATGTCCAAAGATGGTCCCTTTGCTTTGGCCTCTCAGGCAGATCTGGCTACCCCTTCCAGCAGCTCACGGGACCAGACCATAGAAATACAAATATGACCTGCAGTCCATCCACCCATCACAGAACATTGACTTGAATGGGAATGCTTTTTCTAGTGATCCTGTTTCTATGGTCCAGACCACTGGATTGTTTGTGCAGTCATGGGAACAAGTCTCTAAAGCTGAGAGTGTATGGAGCCTGTGTATAAGCACATGTGAAATAATCCTGGAAGGAGTTCAGAACCAGTTCCGAGGCTAAGTGAGCAAGGTGTGTGTGCACGTGTTTGGTGTGTGCATTTTGGGATATTCCAGAATGTCAATCAATAACCCCCTCCACCTCCTCATAGGCCATCAGTAGGCAGAGAGAGTGGGAGGGAGAGAAAGGAAGGAAACTAAAAGATGCACTGAGCTAGCCTCAAACCCACACCATTAGCCAGCCTCAGTCAGCCTACTCTCTGTCCCTCTCCCTGCTCAGGGCTCCTCTTGGCAGGCTGTGGTAGTAGGAATGTGAGCCTCTTCTGTGCTTCTGCTGTGTTCAGTGAGGGCTGGCCTCTGCTGCCTGATTTGTTTCTGCTGAGCGCAGCGCTGAGTCTGACGGAGGAAAAAGGCACAGCTCCCTGGCGCCCCAGCACGGCATGGCGGCCGCTTCCTGTGTGCGGTGCTGATGGCTACCAGATGTCTGGAGGGAAGAGAGAATAGTGGTCTACCACGCTGGTGTCTAGTGCTTTTCGTTCTGTTTCACTTTCGTGCTACCTCTTTTTTTGTTTTCCTCTCGGTCACTCTCTGACAACCCCTCTCTGGGTCGCTCGGTCACTCTCTGACAACCCCTCTCTGGGTCGCTCGGTCACTCTCTGACAACCCCTCTCTGGGTCGCTCGGTCACTCTCTGATAGAGGTCGACGGATTAATCGGAATGGCCGATTTAATTAGGGCCGATTTCAAGTTTTCATAACAATCGGAAATCGGTATTTTTGGATGCCAATTTACATTTAAATTAATTTTTTTACAATTGTTAACACCTTTTTATTTAATCTTTATTTAACAAGGCAAGTCAGTTAAGAACACATTCTTATTTTCAATGGCAGCCTAGGAACGGTGGGTTAACTGCCTTGCTCAGGGGCAGAACGACAGATTTTTTTTTTTACCTTGTCAGCTCAGGGATTCAATCTTGCAACCTTACGGTTAACTAGTCCAACACTAACTACCTGCTTTACATTGCACTCCACGAGGAGCCTGCCTGTTACCAAGGTAAATTGCCAAGGTAAGTTGCTAGCTAGCATTCGTAAGCATTCCTTCAAAGAGCACTTTCGTGCATTTTGCCAGCAGCTCTTCCCTGTGCTTCAAGCATTGTGCTGTTTATGACTTCAAGTTATCAACTCCCAAGATGAGGCTGGTGTAACCGATGTGAAATGGCTAGCTAGTTAGCGGGGTGCGCTACCTCTACTCTCTGACAACTCCTCTCTGGGTCGCTCTGTCGCTCGGTCACTCTCTGACAACTCCTCTCTGGGTCGCTCTGTCTGTCGCTCTGTCTCCTCCTTTCTCTGGCTCTAACCTAATCACACACCCACAAACTGTGGATCAGGGTGTGAGCTGCTGCTGTGGGCTGTTTAACCCAGTAGAGGTTAACTCTGCCTGTCTGTCTTAGTCCTCTTAGTCAGCTTATAGTTGAGCCTCTTCCTAGATCCGCTCTCATGGAAAAGACATGCTTCATTAGAAACTACCATTAAATCATCCCCCCCCCTCCTTCTGCATGCCTTGGCCACATCCCATTTTGGGACGCAGACATGAACTAGATGAGCATAACTGGGCCGTAAAGCCTGTAATGCTACATTTTAATATCCAGACATTTTACAGCCGCTGTAATTCATGGTCGTTGAGAGAAAAAGGTGTGCCCTTCACATTTCAGTGTTTAGTGACTTTACTGTTTGATCTAGAGATCTGGACTGTTTGACTCTTATCAATCCGTTATCTACTGTTGAGAGTCGACCACAAGGGACCGTGTGTAAGTGGCTTTACCTCATTACATAACTAATATTATGCGCATGTTTCAGTATGTCACTCATTTTATGGTTTGGCATGGATTGTCAAACGTGTGCGCATGCAGCCCCCCGTGGCGGCTTGCCTGTCGTCTCTGCCACATGGACACCTGTGCTTCTGCAGGGCCTTCATACAGCCTCTAGACCCACTGCTGCTGTGGCCCAGCCCCTCTTTGTGTGGACCAATCTCCCCTCTTGAGGATTCCTATGTGTGTTTGTGCGACGGGGGGAGGGGGCACCCTGGAGACAAGCTGTGAAATGCCCACCGCCGCCCGTGTAATTTCTCGGGTTACTGCGAGTCGGCTGGCCCATACGGACAGACCACACACTCCTCCCTACCTCTATCGCTCTCTTTCTCTCTATTTTTCTCTTTTCGTCTTGTTCTTTCTCTTTTTTTAAAGTCATTTTCGAAATGCTTTTATACCAGAGATATGAGATGCGGCTAGTCAAGAGGGAGACGGCGAGAGGGGCAGGCCAGTCCTTTCTTAGCCTGTCCCCAATGAGTGTACTGCGGGCAGCCTGATTTGTATTATAGAGCTCTGCTCTGGTGCTGCTCAATATCTCCGGCCTGGCTACCAGCCAGAGGAAGGGGATGAGACACCCCCCCACTCCCTGTGAAGACCCTGTTGTGAGAGCGGGCTAGTTTACACTCTCTCTGATTGGTGGCTGAGAGATGGTGAACTCCCACCTTCTCTCTCAGTATTCATGTGAACTCTCCCAACGTTATTTCCGTATATCTCTCGGGTACATCTCGGAACCCTGTGGAATAGCTTGAGTGCTCGACCCGTCGACATTTTGTAGGGCCGACTTCGTCTCTCGCTCTGGTATACCAATGGCATTTGGCTAGGCGACTGGACTGGTCGATCAGGCATTGAGTTCCAGGTCAGTACTACTATGCAGAATGTAAGCATTTTTGTTGTATTTATTGTTGAGGGAATTCTATTGAGTTTACTGCTGCTTATCTGGACATTTTGGGGATTTCCAACTATAGACCCTGGCTTTATGGTTCCCAGGTGGATTGACGAGCTGCAGGTGTTCACACAACTCAAGCTCCGTTGGAGCTTAGCTCTTACCTTCTACTTCAACACACATCAACTCAGCTTCCCCTATTCAGAAACCATACAGCCTGGGACAGAGCCTCTAAGTGTTGGGTCAGTGAAAGTGATGTGGTTTTGAGCTGAACAACGATCATCCCAAAAACAAAAGATCCTTCCTCAGTTTATTCGTAAAGTACTGACAACATTCCACAATGTAATCTGACATGCTGGTTGTCTGGAAGGGATTTGTTGTTTACAGTAGATAGGCCTCAGCCAGATACTGCTCTTTCATCTAGAATTTATCGATCAACAAGCCATTATGTTGATCAGTTGTTAAGCCCATGCATGTGGTTATGTGTGGCTCCCGAGTGGCGCAGCGGTCTAAGACACTGCATCTCAGTGCAAGAGGCATCACTGCAGTCCCTGGTTCGAATCCAGGCTGCATCACATTCAGCCATGATTGGGAGTCCCATAGGGCGGCGCACAATTGGCACAGCGTCGTCTGGGTTTGGCCAGGGTAGGCCATCATTGTAAATAAGAATTTGCTCTTAACTGACTTGCCTAGTTTAAAAAAAAGTCAAAGGTCTGGCATTGGCCATGCATTCATTGTCATACTTCCTTAACATATAACATAACACATGGCATAGCCTTGTCTTGGTCTGTTTTGCGTGTTCAGCTCCACTATGCCAGTGTGTGGTTTGGACCACTACTCTGATAGCCGTTTGGCTTGTCGAGTTGTGCGCTCAGTCATCCTCTTGTGTACAGACAGACACGCACTCGCAGGCCGAGACAAACCACAGCAGAACTAAGAGGGGAATTGTCTGGGCCGCTGGTCTTCCCCTCAGCCTGGCTGCTCGCTCTCTGCAGCCAATAAACACTGATCATGTGAACGGCCCAGCCCTGCTAATGGAATGTGTTGAATTCCTAAAGATGCAGTTTTGACAAACACATGTGACTTGGGGGGAGGGCGGGGCTGCTGTACATGTTTTGATCCTCAACCTTTGTACAGATGTTATTGTTGAGAACCAACTTGAATATCAGGCAAAGAGGAGATGTAGAAGGGGAGAGACGTCTCTGCCACCTACCTCCGCCATGAATGCTCCCCCACTGTTGAACAGCACAGCTAGAAATGTCATGAGTAGAACCTACAGTATTCCTCCTAACATGAGAGAGCATGTTTGTTCCACGTAATATATTTATATCTGAGCCTTCCACATTGTTGTGCCCTGTACTGCTATAGTCAGATGACCTAGACCGAGCCCTTATGTCCTGTCCCCCATCAGTTCTCACAGCTAATCGGTTGCCAGTTCCACTAACAACAATCCCCTAACTTAATACTTTCCTGCATAAATTGAATAGGCTGCTGTATAGCAAACAAGGGCAATTAACAACAGAAATATGGGAATCGCTCTTAGTGGCGCTTCCCGTTGGATAAACAATTAACGCTAGTGTGTGACTCTATCTCTGTGCTTTCCCTACAAACACGCATCAAGAGAACACATTAACATTTAACATTTAAGTCATTTAGCAGACGCTCTTATCCAGAGCGACTTACAAATTGGTGCATTCACCTTATGACATCCAGTGGAACAGTAGTGCATCTAAATCTTTTAAGGGGGGGGGGGGGTGAGCGGGATTACTTTATCCTATCCTAGGTATTCCTTAAAGAGGTCGGGTTTCAGGTGTCTCCGGAAGGTGGTGATTGACTCCGCTGTCCTGGCGTCGTGAGGGAGTTTGTTCCACCATTGGGGGGCCAGAGCAGCGAACAGTTTTGACTGGGCTGAGCGGGAACTGTACTTCCTCAGTGGTAGGGAGGCGAGCAGGCCAGAGGTGGATGAACGCAGTGCCCTTGATACATGGACTCCCTTCACGTAGTTGAAGTATTCTCCCATACATATACAATAGATGACTCTATTTCTGTGCTTTCCCTACAAACACGCATCAAGAGAACACATGGACTCCACCTCTGTTCAGTTGTCAGTTAGATAGAAGCCAGTGGGTGTTGTGTTCTCCTTTGGGCTAATCAGTGCTTAACTTTGGCAGTAGCTCACCGGAGCTGAGTACTGGCACATCAGATTTTCTACTGCTTGAGCTCCTGCTCCTCTTATAGAATATTAGCTCAAAAGTATTGTGGAGGTCCTGCACCTAAATATAAACCGTACCGGCCCCCAAAACGAGTACTTGAACCTATTTCAGTCCAAGTCAAGCACTGGTGATAATAGCTATTGAGCTTTGGTTTCTGTTGCTCCATCCCTCTACCACAAACCAACATCTATACAGCTTCACCAGCCAATAGCGAAAGTGCATGAAGATGGCGGCCATCGTGTACTTACCACAAGTCACATAAGTTGCATGGACTCACTCTGTGTGCAATACTAGTGTTTAACGTGATTTTTGAATGACTACCTCACCTCTGTACTCCACATATACAATTATCTGTAAGGTCCCTCAGGTGACAAATAACATTTGATTTGACTGTGTTGGATGCTACAGGTGTAGTGTGAAATGCTTACTTACAAAGCCCTTAACCAACAATGCAGTTCAATAAATAGTTAAGAAAATATTTACTAAATAAACTAAAGTAACACAATAAAATAACAATACCGACGCCAAATATAGGTGGTACCGAGTCAATGTGCAGGGGGGGGGGGGGGGGGATAAATGAATCACTTACCTTTGATTTTCATATGGGTGCACTCAAGACATTCCTTTTGTTCATAGTCTCTCTTTATATCCAAAAACCTCAGTTTTGTTCGCGTTTTCTTCAGTAATCTACAGGCTCAAACGCAGTCACAACAGGCAGACAATCAAAATTGTATCCGTAAAGTTAATAGAAACATGTCAAACTATTTTTCAAGACATACCCAAATCTAACTGCCTGTAGCTCAGGCACAGAACCAAGGATATGCATATTCTTGGTTTCATTTGAAAGAAAACACTCTGAAGTTTGTGTAAATGTGAATTGAATGTAGGAGAATATAACACAATAGATCTGGTTTAGATAATAAAATGAAAATCATGTTTTTTAAAATTGTTGTATCATCATCTTTAAAATGAACAAGACAAAACAAACATTCAGATAGGATGATGGGAAAAACATAAGAGGGCAACAGTACTTGTGCAAAGTTTCAGAATGTTAACTTCCAAAATGACTGTGCTACATGACATTTATCATGAAGTCACCCAGGTGTCCCAAACAAGTAGCCCAAATGTACCCAAGTGGCCAAATTGGTGAAGTTATACATTTTGAATGGAATAACTATATACAAAATACCAAAATGGTATTCTAACACACCTCCCCCCCCCGCAAAAAGAAAAAGATATACATTTACAAAATAACACTTTCAATATTTGGAAGACCCTCAGTCCTCTACACAATATTGTGCTGCTGATGCCAGGTGCCATAGCAGTCTCTTTCTGCTGTAAAGCAGAGGGTCACCACTTGTGGCAGGAGCAGAAGGGACAGAGGTAGAGGGGCCAGAACGTGGTGCTGTAGCCATAAGCTCCTCGATGAGCAGCTTTTTGAAGGCTAGCTGTGAGATGGGGGGGCTTTCCACAGCTCTTAGCCATTTCCTTGTGTAGGATGAATGCATTCACCACAGCAATGGCGATGAAATGATAGGTCTTGTACCATTTCCTCGTCTTATGGAGAACATTGTAATAGCCTATCAGCGCATCCGACAGGTCCACACCTCCCATGCTCTTGTTGTAGTCCTTTATTGCAGTTGGAATGGGGACATTTTTTGCAGTCCATGCCCCAGTAGTGCTGAGACCACAGGTGTCCGGCTGGATGAACCAGCTTCAGTGGGGGTTGGAGACCTTGGCACTGGTGGCTCCCATTCGGAGTAAGGTTGAATATATTATTATAGACCTGCTAGATCTACTGTCTCATATTATGACAGACCAGCTAGATCTACTGTCTTTATTATATTACAACAGACCAGCTGTATCTACTGTCTCCATTTCACTTTGGCCATTGTTGTGGGCCTGCCCTCCACTCAACAGCCTCAAATAGGCTATTTCATGTGGGGGTGGGGTGGGGTGGAGCGGCAGACACGCGCATCTCGGCCATGCTCCCTCTAATTCAGTGTGTGTGTGTATATGTTATGGGTCATTCACATACAAACAAACCCCCACCCACAATGTATAGCCAACGTGTACTTTACACATTTCATTACATTTTTATATATTGCTACCAAAATGTAAAAGAATCACATGTTATTAATTTCAAACAACGGCATTAGCATGAGAAGAACTTACCAGTCCAAAACGATGTCCTCTCTGTTCAAAAAATATTTAGCTATGTTAGCTAAATGAATCGTCCTCCAACAATCTCTGTCTCGCTTTCCCGATCAATTTCTTCTAAATTTGTGTGTACATCTGTATATAGATTTAGCTTTCCCTGACTTAGTCGCCATACTGATTGATATATAAACAGCTGAAGTTACGCTTTACCAAAGAAGTGCTGTGCGTAACTCTTTACGCCGGAGTTTACTACATGGGTTGGTCTTCCAACACAGCCATTACATATTGCCGTTTACCTCCGCTCATTGGCTATCTACCCAGCTAGATTTCAAGACAATCAGAGGTCATATCATTGGTGCACAATGATGTCATTACTTGTTGTCTTCAAATCGGTTTCTTTCAGTCAATACGTCGCTCGAAATGACCCATCACGTTTGGTTGTGTTACAAACAAACCAGTTGATTGCAATGAAACTAAACATGACCGGAAAAGTCACGTTTAGTGTTTGTATTTACATCGACTGTGTTGTCAAATTGAATGAGACGGAATTCATGACACAAGCGGTTCACAAAATGTTTCGTGTTCGGCTATAAAAATGGATGTTATCAAACAAAAGACCACTCATTGTGTATTAATGAGCATTGCGATTGCAAACTGAGGAAGATCGTCAAAGGTAAACAATTTATTTTATTGCAAATTGTGATTTTGTTACACCTGTGCTGGTTGAAATAGTTAAAAAAAAATGTTTATGGGGCTCTCTTCAGATAATCGCATCGTATTCTTTCGCAGTAAATCCTTTTTTACATCTGACAATGCAGTTGGATTAGCAAGATTCTAGGCTTTCGAAACATGTGAGACACTTGTATTTTCATGAATGTTTAATATGACTATGTAGCGATCACCGTATGTTGTCAAATTTAATCCCGCCAATGGGTTTGGTGCGCAGAGAGGTTAACAGTTTTGGAAACTTCAGAGTTTTCTATCCAAATCTACTAATTATATGCATATACTATCTTCTGGGCCTGAGTAGAAGGCAGCACGCTTTTCATCCAAAATTCCAAATGCTGCCCCCTACCCTAGAGAAGTTAAGGAGCTTTTTGTACCTAGACTTGGTGATCTGTTACCGCTTGCAGAGAGAACAGTCTATGACTTGGGTGACTGGAGCCTTTGAATTTTTTTGGGGCCTTCCTCTGACACCGCCTAGTCAGAAGTTTACATACACTTCGGTTGGAGTCATTCAAAATCATTTTTCAACCACTCCACAAATTTCTTGTTAACAAACTATAGTTTGTTTCGGCAAGTCAGTTAGGACATCTACTTTGTGCATGACACAAGTAATGTTTCCAACAATTGTTTACAGACAGATTAATTCACTGCATCACAATTCCAGTGGGTCAGAAGTTTACATACAGTAAGTTGACTGTGTCATTAAACAGCTTGGAAAATTCCAGAAATTATGTCATGGCTTTAGAAGATAGGCTAAATGACATAATTTGAGACAATTGGATGTTTACCTGTGGATATATTTCATGGCCTACCTTCAAACTCAGTGCCATCTTTGCTTGACATCATGGGAAAATCGAAAGAAAATTCACCCAACTTATTGTGGGAAGCTCGTGGAAGGCTACCCGACACGTTTGACCCAAGTTAAGCAATTTAAAGGCAATGCTACCAAATACTAATTGAGTGTATGTAAACTTCTGACCCACTGGGAATGTGATGAAAGAAATAAAAGCTGAAATAAATCATTCTCTCTCAACTATTATTCTGACTTTTCACATTAAAATAAAGTGGTGATTTTAACTGACCTAAGACAGGGAATTTTTACTAGGATTAAATGTCAGGAATTGTGTAACTGAGTTTAAATATATTTGGCTAAGGTGTATGTAAATTTTCGACTTCAACTGTTGACCCTGAATAGCAGGAAGCTTGGCCACAATGATCTACTGGACCATACCCTCTGTAGCGCCTTATGGTCGGATACTGAGCAGTTGCCATACCAGGCGGTGATGCAACTGGTCAGGATGCACTTGATGGTGCTCAGGGGTGTGAATATTTGCTCAGGCGTGTGAATACTTATGTAAATTAAGTACTTCATTTTCAATATTTGCAAAAATTTAAGAAAATATATATATTTTTCACTTTTGTCATTATGTGGTATTGTGTGTAGATGAGTGGATAAAAAATTGAATTGAGGCTGTAACACAACAAAATGTGGAATAAGTCAAGGGGTAAGAATACTTTCTGAAGGCACAATGAGAAGACTAGGCCACCAGGCTTATTGGCACTTTGTGTGTGGGCGTGTGCACACGAGTGTTTATTTGCCTCCACTCTCACTTCCCTACAATTCCTCCCAGATGTAAACAACAAAATTGTGTCACAATACTGATGTAAACATGGTCATATAGAAAGAAAAAACCAGCCCATTGTTATGTGGCAGAGCGTAATATAGTGCGTAGTAAGACATTCCAGTGGCTTGGGGGAAATTGCTGTAACACAGTAGGCTGTCATTAGACTAGCCTTGTTCTATCTATGGGAACACATACACAGCAGACTCACAGCCTACGGGCCATTGGCTTTCATTATTTTAGATGATTAAAGTGTATGTCCACTGGGTTCACGGAAACCCTCTGTCCTGTGGGCCAAAACAGAGTAATGTTATGGAGGGAGTAAAGGCCTGGAGCTGCTGGGCCGCTGCTTTATTTGGTGCTGCTGCTAGGGCTTATGCCGCTAAGAGAACGAGAGACTGGCTGGCTCTGTTGTGTAGCGGGATGGAGACATTTAGTAGTGGTTTGGTGGAGTGGGATAGGAGGGAGGGTTGCTGTGGTCATGGAGGGTTGCTGTGGTCATGGAGGGTTGCTGTGGTCATGGAGGGTTGCTGTGGTCATGGAGGGTTGCTGTGGTCATGGAGGGTTGCTGTGGTCATGGAGGGTTGCTGTGGTCATGGAGGGTTGCTGTGGTCATGGAGGGTTGCTGTGGTCATGGAGGGTTGCTGTGGTCATGGAGGGTTGCTGTGGTCATGGAGGGTTGCTGTGGTCATGGAGGGTTGGGCTAGGAGGAGGGGGTGGGATAGGAGGGAGGGTTGCTGTGGTCATGGAGGGTTGGGCTAGGAGGAGGGGGTGGGATAGGAGGGAGGGTTGCTGTGGGATAGGAGGAGGGAGGGTTGCTGTGGTCATGGGGGTTGGGCTAGGAGGAGGGGGTGGGATAGGAGGGAGGGTTGCTGTGGTCATGGAGGGGTGGGATGGTTGCTGTGGTCATGGAGGGGTGGGATAGGAGGAGGGAGGGTTGCTGTGGTCATGGGGTTGGGCTAGGAGGAGGGGGTGGGAGGAGGGAGGGTTGCTGTGGTCATGGAGGGGTGGGATAGGAGGAGGGAGGGTTGCTGTGGTCATGGAGGGGTGGGATAGGAGGAGGGAGGGTTGCTGTGGTCATGGAGGGGTGGGATAGGAGGAGGGAGGGTTGCTGTGGTCATGGGGGTTGGGCTAGGAGGAGGGGGTGGGATAGGAGGGAGGGTTGCTGTGGTCATGGAGGGGTGGGATAGGAGGGAGGGTTGCTGTGGTCATGGAGGGGTGGGATAGGAGGAGGGAGGGTTGCTGTGGTCATGGAGGGGTGGGATAGGAGGAGGGAGGGTTGCTGTGGTCATGGAGGGGTGGGATAGGAGGAGGGAGGGTTGCTGTGGTAATGGAGGGGTGGGATAGGAGGAGGGAGGGTTGCTGTGGTCATGGAGGGGTGGGCCGTGGAAGTGGGGTTTTCTTGACGGATCACTGGAGAGGAGACTCAGACAGAAAAAAACAAAATGCCATTGGATTGGTTAGTCCGGAGAGAGTCTTGTCTCCAGCAGCAGTGTAAGCAAACTGTTATGTTCTCTGTCTTGATTACTGTAAACCACATAGACAGCCGCACAGTTCTCTACTCCTGTCTTCTCATTGTCCATCAAGGTGTCTTGGCTCTGTTAGTCACTGTCTGCTCCATGAGGAGCAGGCTCTGCTCCACGGTCTGCTCTTCTTCGGATACCCATAGAGTCCTAGTTGTGTCTTGAATCTACAGTGAGCTGTTGCGCTCCACCACTGTCAGATACATTATGCTTGGAAAAGTTATTGTTCCCTGTAAAACAGTGCTGACCTCGTGCAGTTCAGTTGTGCCCATAGTTTCTCACATCTGCAGTGTTATGAATGGTTGCACTCCTGAATACTGCACCACTGGTGTTTAACAGAGTAGCATGTCAATAGCCCACTGCTCATAGTTCCAGAGAACTGCTTCAGGAGTAGGAAGTGGGGTGGTTGCTGTTCTTTTCCATGAACACAGTGGTGTTTACCCCATTAAGGAACTGAAACCCCCTGTAGTTTCTCAGCTGTGGTGTGCAGAGTTGAACAGGAGAGATGCATCATGACACAATTCTCAGGAACGCATACACACACACACACACTGACAGCCACGCGCATCCCAGTCAGGAACACTCACGCGCATCCCAGTCAGGAACACTCACGCGCATCCCAGTCAGGAACACTCACGCGCATCCCAGTCAGGAACACTCACGCGCATCCCAGTCAGGAACACTCACGCGCATCCCAGTCAGGAACACCCACGCCACAGACAGAGAGAATTTGATTTGTAGACTAACAGTGAAATGCTTATTTATGGGTCCTTTCCCACAATTGATAACCTAACTCGTTGCACACGTCATAGCACTTAGTCACACCCCCATGTGTACAAGCCTCCTGGGCCTGAGTAGGCACAAGTCAACCCCCGTCCTCTGTAAAAAATAAAAAGGGCCAAAAAACATCTAGAGAACTATTTGAGAAATTGCTGACATTGTTTTGGGGCTGCTTGCGTTAGGCCTGACTTGGGAAATGGTTCACATTTCTCCTCCTGCT
Source organism: Oncorhynchus nerka (assembly GCF_034236695.1). Classification (NCBI taxonomy): domain Eukaryota; kingdom Metazoa; phylum Chordata; class Actinopteri; order Salmoniformes; family Salmonidae; genus Oncorhynchus; species Oncorhynchus nerka. Next base: position 25,836,717 of record NC_088413.1, on the reverse strand, counting down.
GCTGCCTCTGCTTCCTCGCGGCTCTAATCACAGACACACTATGCACGCGCTCACAGACAATGGAAAGTGAAGCACTGTATCGGTGTGATAATCTGGGCCAGTGAGCAGGGTTCCTTGGGACTGGAGGAGAGGGGGAGGTGTCTCTCTCCTTGCTGTCTGAACAACATGCCTCAACAGGCCCAACACCTTTCTAACGCTTCTTAGAGGAGATACACACAGGAACGTCATGTGACTGGAGTCACTATAGAACGGGGCAGGATTATGATCCTCAAAGGGATGCACTTGTAGGAGGAGACAGGTGTGGTAGAACTTGATTTAAAATAAACTGCTTCTCACTCACTTGTTGTAGCGTTCACATTTGCCAGCTTTTATCCCCCATAAGGAGTGTTTGATTATAGAAGGTCAAGTATTGCAGTCATGTTGGTCGCTATATATTTTTTACCAAATCATTTGTAAATAGTCATTTTACACAGTGTACAAAACACCTGCTCTTTCCATGACAGACTGACCAGGTAAATCCAGGTGAAAGCTATGATCCCTTATTGATGTCACTTGTTCATTTCACTTCAATCAGTGTAGATGAAGGGGAGGAGACAGGTTAAAGAAGGATTTTTAAGCCTTGAGACATGGATTGTGTTTGTGTGCCATTCAGAGGGTGAAAAGGCAAGACAAAAACATGTGCCTTTCAACGGGGTTTGGTAGTAGGTGCCAGGCACAACATGTGCCAAGAACTGCAACGCTGCTGGGTTTTTCCACGCTCAATAGTTTGTCAAGAATGGTCCACCACACAAAGGAACTCCAGCCATCTTGACACAACTGTGGGAAACACTGGAGTCAACATGGGCCAGCATCCCTGTGGAACCCTTTCGACGCCTTGTAGTCTAAGCTGCGACGAATTGAGGCTGTTCTGAGGGCAAAAAGGGGTGCAACTCAATATTAGGAAGGTGTTAATGTTTTGTACACGGTGTACTCTAATGGTTTGGTGAGGAAACACTAACGTGTGATGTCCCTTGCGACATCAAGCACATCCACAAACCACATGCCTGCGACTGTCCGTTCCATTTCCTTATCTTTAAATATAGTCAGTGCGACTTCAGGCCCATTTCCTTTCCCTCCTCCTTAGTCATAGAGCAGAGGAATTGGATTATGGTTGAATCAACGCAGCCCAGGGCAGTAAATGTGATTTAGTCTGGGTTAGCTCTGCTCTCTGATTGGATTAGAGACGGTCTGTGTCGTCTGCTGGTCACTGTCTTCAGACACTCAGGATGGGACCCAGGAGAGAGAGAGAGAGAGAGAGAGAGAGAGAGTGTGTGTGTATACAGGCCAGGGATTCCCTGTTACATGCATACACTCTTATGCAGACATGTAAACACATGCATTCACTATGGCTGCCACAGTAATCGTATGAATGTGTAACTGACAATTATGGCCAGTAAACGTGTGTATATATTTTGTCATCGTCTCAATATATTCATTTTAGGAAGAGGGGGATTTGAACTTTACCCTCTTCACAGAAAAATGGAAAATGGTTAAGGTTCGTAATTATTTTACGAGCAGAACCACATGGTCGGGAGTGAAATCTTTAAGAAAGTATGTCATAGCTCAATTTTGAAGATTCATTAGAAGTGCACATTTTTTTACAAATAAAAAATTACCATGACTGTCATTTGCATGAGAATGAATCGTTACCCAAAATCATGTAATCGTCACAGCCCTAGCATTCACACTCAAGCACGCAAACCCACATGACACAGGCATGCACGTACACACACACACACCCTCAGTGGGCAGTGAGACGGTCTAGTCATGTGTCTGTCTGGCTGGCTTCTCCACCACCCACAGCCTGCTGCTGTAGTGTGGAAGCTCTACTGATTAGTGCTGTCTCTCTCTGGTTCCATCAGCTTCATCAACATTCTGTGGTTGTGTCTGTCAGAAGTGAACCTGTCCTTCATGGGTAGTGGTGAAGCCCTGACTTATTAGGCATATGATCATCTGTTAGTAGGGTCATGAACTTTGCATGACGACGTATGACAACAGGTTGGATCGGACTCAACAGGTTGTCAGCAGACCTTTTGGGCCAGACATAAGGAGAACTAAGGTCCTGACTCCATTTGGCCACAGCCTGGCAAGGGGCGGACGGCGAGGGTGTTTTCTGTCCTGCCTCACCGTTGTACGACTGGCCTAGCTCTTAGGCCCCTCTCCTCTCGGTGGAAACAGCCTGTCGTAGCTGAGTGGGGAATAGGAGGTGGTGGGTGGAGGGGAGGTGGCCTGTTATTTTCAGTCCATTGTGTCTACTTCCTGTGGGCCAGTGGTTATTGGAGCAGGGTGTTAGGCTTGACGGAGGAAAGGAACCAGACTTGGTCGGCTCAACGCTGGCTGGCTGGCAAGCAGCTTGGATGACTAGCTACCACGCTCCTGTCTTCACTTCCCTATACCCGTCTCCACTCCGAATCGGCACCACCAGGTAAAACTTTGATTTTGTTGGCATACTAGTGGTAGCCATGTTTTCCTCTGGTTGCTATGCAGTTTTTTAAAACTTGTTGATGGGGAAATGATGTTCGAACCACCCATGTCTGGCGGGTAACACCTACCCTCACTCGGCGCCTATGGTGCCTCTTTCTTTCAAGTCGGACGTTGTAGATCCGTCTGTCCGCAGCTTGTTTGTTTATCTGTTGCGTGTGGACTGTTTGACGCCGCTGCTAAAAACCCAGTAACGCGGGAGACAGGAAGTGGGCGGTGGAAGTGTGCCATCCGCCCTCACTCTTATGTAAGGTGAAGCCTCCTCCATGGCGGCCGTTGCAGGCGACGTGTATCATTTGAAGACTAGGAGAGGAAGCTGGGCAGTACCTGTGGTAATAACACTCTCAATAAGAGCCTTTCTGTCTGGTAGAATTGGGATAAACAGTAGACTTTTCTCAAGAGAGCTAAATCTCATTTAGGTTCACTTGCATGTCCATGTCAATGGGGGTATTGAGTTTGTAACCTGCTCTATACAGTATATTATCTAACCTGTGTAATCAGTGTGTGAATCCTTTCCGCTCCGTATTGCATTGAGACAACCAAATGCCACATTTGTGAAGTTGTGGGGGCCCAAGGGGACATTGATTGGATGCATGGACAGACAGGACATCCCCAGTTCCCCCTCACACTCAGGACAGGGCCCCTCTCCTGAAGGATTCCCTCCTCCCATGGGTCCAAGCCCAACAGAGAGGGGGGAAATCTATAGTTAGCCCTGACCAATGGACCCCCTGCCGCGTGACAATGGAGGCAAAACAGGAAGTCTTTTTGCCCTGTGTGTGTGTGTGTGTGTGTGTGTCGGGAACAGATGACCAGGAAGAAAAAAAAAGAAAAGATGAGAAAATGCCAACAAAGTGGAAACTTCCAGCAGCAAGGGATGGTTTTTCCTTGTGTTTGTCTCTCTCCTCTCTCGCTCTCGTGTTTTTCTCTTCTAAAAGACCCTGTTTCCTGGTAAACATTGAGAGGGGGGGGGGATATTTGGTTTGGCGTTCGAGGAATGGATTAGTACCTACTGTTCAGTCGGTGGTTGTGTTTGTGTGTTCAGTCGCTGTGTGAGAGCTGTTACTTAACCACGCTCTCTCAGCCATGAACGATGGGAAATCAACCAACACGTTAATGTTTAAGCCCACTCACTCATAGTTAATGCTTTACCCGCCTTAGGCCTCTGCAGCCTAACCTGGGCTGACTGGAGCTGTACATACTGGGGGATGTGGTGGGGAGGGAGGATTTCTCCACTCTGGCAACCATCAACCCTGTCTGTCGCTGGGGGTTTCGGGTTGCAGGTGGTGGAGAAAACAGAACCAGTTGAAGAGGGAGATGAAAACGGTACTCGGTTTCTAAAACCAGGCCATTCCCACGGGAACACTGTTACTGTTCAGTGCTATTGATCTCCCACCCTCCATTGATCTCTCTCACCCCCCCCTCTCATTCTCTCTCCCCCCTCTTTCTTTCTCTGCCTTTCCTAATGAATGATTGTGGCCTGACCCCTGACTGAGAGCTCCCCTTGTCTCTGCCTTAAGAGTCAGTAACAGTCAGTCACACAGTACTAACCTAACCTAGCCGTCCCAGCAGCAGTAGTACGGCGTTGGGTGACAGTATGACAGAGGGACAGCAGCAGAGATGGGACATTGGGAAAGTAGGATCTGGTGGACAGGGGAACTGCCTCTAACTGGGCCTCTTTGGATAACACCTCCCAGCTGACCAACACTCCCACAGACCGGTAAGAACTAAAGCACCTCAGTTATCTCAACTGGGAAGAAGCAGAATGTGTTGTTCCAGTACTGCACACTTGTGGTCCCAAGACTACAGGAAAGCCTTTGAAGAAGTGTGTGTACTGTTTGACTGGATAGCAGGACTATCCAACATGGATTTGTGTTCTTTGGACTGTCAGTGTAGAGGGCGGTTGGGGGATTTGAGGTCTGACGGTGACGGCGTCTCGCTGGGTGTGAATTTCACAGCTGCACATCAAAGAGCGGGACTGTGGGACGGCGGAGAGGGAGGGAGGCTTGTTTTGTTCATCATGGTAGATCAATACAGTGATCACATCCAGCCAGCTAGTGCAGCTCAGGGTCTGATGCATACGGCTACAGCACCATACTGGAAGGCTATGTAGATGGGATGCTCTCTATGCATCCTCACTTAGGATATATCCTCTCAACAGGACATGGAATTGTAAGGTGAGGATGTTTCTCTTGCTGTTTGTTGGTGTAGGGCTTTTTGGCAGAATACTGTACCTTGGCTGTTGGGTCACTTCATTGTTAGCGTCATATGAAAACAAGATGAGAGAAGTGGAGCTCCTGTTTTCAGATTTTATTATTATTTATTCTGCTCTCGCAACGTTGCAGAACTCCTCATTAGTCAGTCTTAGTCTCAGCGACGCAAACGTTTTATGAACTCTGCGTCTGGGGTTTTTGGGGTCGCCATATTCCCCCCGTTTGTCTCCTCCGTTGTTATTGCGGCCTCATGTGTATGAAGACTTATGCTGATTCCATGCCTTTTTCTGTTGCTGTTAGCAGTGCTCTGCATAAACTGTAGGCTATTTTTACAGCTGGCCTTTCCCTTACAGAGAGGAGGAGAGAGAGGATCGTCCTTATGTTACACGGCAGATGTAGGTCCCTGCCAGTGTTTTTCTAGGGGGAGGAAAGTGTTTAAGGTCACAGTATATGATGATGACATTAGGTGGACTGGCCACTGTTTTTCCTTTTGATGTTGGCCCTTATTCAGAAGAGCCCATCCAGAGTCAAATCTTGTCTCCTGGCTATTTGTACATCTCTGTTGTGTTACTGACTAGTGTAGGAAGAAATGGAGCACAGAGAGAGGAGGTGGATGTGATCTTAGTTATGTAGTCCTATTCCACAGCAGGATGAGCTCTCTCTCCCTCCCTCACCACTGAGAGAGAAAATAAACGTATTTCTGGTTGTTTATCAAAGTTTGCTTTCTAACTCATTGATCTTGCTTGGTAGTATTACCCCTCTGGTGTTAGCCTCCACCTGGCATGGTTGTTGTTGTTTACAAGGTCGCTGTAATAGAAGGTCACGGGTGCTCCTCAGCCCATTCCTCCTCCTCCACCTGGCATGGTTGTTGTTGTTTACAAGGTCGCTGTAATAGAAGGTCACGGGTGCTCCTCAGCCCATTCCTCCTCCTCCACCTGGCATGGTTGTTGTTGTTTACAAGGTCGCTGTAATAGAAGGTCACGGGTGCTCCTCAGCCCATTCCTCCTCCTCCACCTGGCATGGTTGTTGTTGTTTACAAGGTCGCTGTAATAGAAGGTCACGGGTGCTCCTCAGCCCATTCCTCCTCCTCCACCTGGCATGGTTGTTTACAAGGCCGCTGTAATAGAAGGTCACGGGTGCTCCTCAGCCCATTCCTCCTCCTATCTTTCCTTACCAGTTTGACTTCATTTTTCTCTCTCCTTTTTCCCTCTTTTTTTCCCCCTCTCTTTTGCTTAAACACACACAGGAATTGAGGGGGATTCTCCATGATTCATATTAGCCAAGGGCTGTGTAATGGACGTGTGTGGCCTCCTCAGCCCTGTGTCTCCATCAAGCCTGCTGCTGGCTCACATATCAGTGCAGGTGCTGGGGATAGGAACTAGGGACTGACTCTCTGTAGACTGGTTGTGTTAGGGCTATGGGGCAGTCAATATATGGTCCTATGTTGGTTTTCCTGGAGACAGTGTTACTTAATGACCTCAGGCTGGATGTGGTAGTCAAATACGATTTTCTTTTCTCCTGCTTGTGATGTGGGAGAGTAGTTTTTTTTTATTGGAAGCAAAATGAGTTTGAACTGAAGTTTTATAACTGACCTAATGTCAAGTTAATCACGATGGGTTGGCCGAATATATTTATTTTCCCTGTTTCATGGTAATGCCTCAAATTAGCCAGTTAAACAGAGCAATTTATGCAGTGATGGAAAGAAAGTGAGAAGGTATAAAAAGCAAGCACCTTAGTCAGTATGCACAGAGCTGCAGTCTAGACTGTCATGCGTGACCTCTCCCTGGGTGCTCGGCAACGTCACTCGCTGTGTGCCTTTTTTATTTTATTTTTAGAGGGCCACTCTTATTCTATTTGGACAAAAATCCTCTTGTATGTGTTCTAAATGAGCACGTAGACTTTGTGCCCATAGAATATTCTGTTAAAGGCAGGCAAAGCCTTGGTATCAACCACTCTCTTACCCAGCCCCCTGTTTCAATCCATTATCAACTAAGTGTGTGTTTGGTGTTAAATATGAACTCTTTGTTCAGTTCATGCTAGTCCATTTCATACCAGTCAGTCGGCACTAGTGGACTTGAGAGGACCACAGTCCTTTCATACCAGTCAGTCGACACTGGTGGACTTGAGAGGACCACAGTCCTTTCATACCAGTCAGTCGACACTAGTGGACTTGAGAGGACCACAGTCCTTTCATACCAGTCAGTCGACACTAGTGGACTTGAGAGGACCACAGTCCGCCCCAGTAACTCTCCTCAGTAAGAGCTTTGGTGACGTAACGTTACTAGAGTGCCTCTGATGATTGGCTATGAAATGACCCGCTGTAAACAAGCACAACAGAGCAGTGTTTTTATTAATGAACATTCAGGATAATGTGTATCCAAGTCTTTACTGTGTTGTAATGTCAACAAATTGCACATCCTGCTTTCACTGGACATCTTCATTGTTTTCTAAAACAATCAGAAATAAACAGCGCAATGAGGAAGTGTCAATTTTCAGTTGGCAACGGAGCTGATAAAGAGGTGACGCTCTAGCAGGGGCTGTGTGTGTGTGTGTGGGCGCTACTGTGAGTGTGAGCGAGTGACCTGAACAGTGAGGAGGGAGAGACGAGCAACCAACCAATCAGACGTGTTCTATAGTAGACTAATAGTATAGCGTGAGTCCTACACAGTTACAAACAACTCCATTTAGAATATAAACGTAGCAGCCTACGGTTGTACTTGGTCATTGTAGCCTAACCTTCTCTCCTTTTCATTTATAATTCCAATATTTCCTCATTTTTGCCCCACATGGAGGCTCTGACTGTACCCTATTGCCACTTTGACTTATGATTGGCCAACAACAAGCTACGCTCACCACTCTCATGAAAAGCAAAGAGCTGCAGCATAAATAAGTCTCACGGTCTCTCTCTTTGTCATGGGAAACATATGTTTACATTGCCAAAGTAAGTGAAATAGGTAATAAACAGTAAGAAATTAACAAACATTACTCAAGTTTCAAATGTCATTATGGGGATATACAGTTGTAACAATGTGCAAATACACTGAACAAAAATATAAACAACATGTAAAGTGTTGGTCTCATGTTACTTGACTGAAATAAAAGACAAGATAATACATCCACCAAACACCAAGCTCTGGTGGACATTCCTGCAGTCAGCTCTGGTGGACATTCCTGCAGTCAGCTCTGGTGGACATTCCTGCAGTCAGCTCTGGTGGACATTCCTGCAGTCAGCTCTGGTGGACATTCCTGCAGTCAGCTCTGGTGGACATTCCTGCAGTCAGCTCTGGTGGACATTCCTGCAGTCAGCTCTGGTGGACATTCCTGCAGTCAGCTCTGGTGGACATTCCTGCAGTCAGCTCTGGTGGACATTCCTGCAGTCAGCTCTGGTGGACATTCCTGCAGTCAGCTCTGGTGGACATTCCTGCAGTCAGCTCTGGTGGACATTCCTGCAGTCAGCTCTGGTGGACATTCCTGCAGTCATCATGCCAATTGCACGCTCCCTCAACTTGGGACATCTGTGGCATTGCGTTGTGTGACACAACTGCACATTTTAGTGGCCTTTTATTGTCCCCAGCAGAAGGTGCACCTGTGTTATGATCATGCTGTTTAATCAGCTTCTTGATATGCCACACCTGTCATGTGGATGGATAATCTTGGCAAATGAGAAATGCTCACTAACAGTGATGTAAACAAATATTTTAGAGAAATAAGCTCTTTGTGCACATTAAACATTTCTGAGATCTTTTATTTCAGCTCATGAAACATGGGACCAGCACTTTACATGTTGGGTTTATATTTTTGTTCAGTGTAAGAGGGGGCTGTGCTCTGTTAATGGGGAGTGTTTGGCGACCAGGCCCGGGAGGAAACTGACCACGCAGACCGTGCCGTCTCCAACCTCTTTTATTGACCGTGCAGGAACAGGACCATAAACTGCACAGGAAGGAAGACTTCGCTGGCTCAGGATTCAGGAGATTGGTTGAAGTCTGAAGATGTGACACTGTCTGGAAAAATAATAAAATCCTGCTTCTTTGTCTGCAAGGAATGTGGCTGTCTTACTGAGAAGCAAAAGTCTTTGTCTTTCAGTTTAGGTCTTTTAGTCACTGGTAGTGCTGAGATGTTGTTTTGTGGTTGTGATGAGGCCTGTGAAGGTTAGAATTTTTTTTTTTTTGGGGGGCGTTGCATAGGCAAACCAAATTCTTCTTGTTTGCTGCAACATCTTGCTTGTTTCAGCAAGGAGCAACAAAGTTATATAATGTTTTAGAGGTCATGTTTCGGTGGAAATGGCCTGAACCGCATGAATGCCCGGCCGTCCCCTCTTCAGTCAGTTGTTCGCTACGCGATTATACAGTAATTGTGGCAACCCGATCAACCAAGCCCAGGATGAAACTAACCGAGCACAGGAAGTAAGACTTAGCTCGCCCAGGATTCAGGAAGTAGGATAATGTCTCAAGAAGTGACACTGAGCATGTTTACATGCACATTAATATTTTGATATCAAACTGATTATGGAATTCGTCACGTAAACACATTTATCTGCTTGTCTTAATTGGGTTAAGGTCCTAAACAATGTAACACCTAGTTCTGAGCAATCTTTTGAATTATTGGGATATGTAAACAGCTTTTTCGGCGTTCCAGCTGTCTATTTGTTCTGTGTATGTGCCAGCACCGGTAGCGCAAACCTCATATGAAGTGTGTTCGGAAGAACTGAACGGATTCACACTTGGTCAATTTCAGCCAATTTTTGCCAACTCTGCATGTGCCAGCACATTGATGGCTTAATTTGTTGTGCGGTGTGAGCACTCCATTTTGAGATGTGGCTTGAGTTCGGTTCGCTTGAATTACGAGGTCCGGTTCCCTTTTTTGGGGGGAAATGTGAACAGAGCTCCCCAGGTTCGTGATTATTCCCACACCACAGCGACACTGTTTACTCTACCATAACCTCTCACTTTGGTACCACAACAAAGACAACGTGTGGGTTTGCAGAAAAATGCCAACAAGTTTTCAGTTCAAGATTATTTGTTGGCCATATGTGATCTATAGTATAGGCTTAGAGCTTCATAAGCTGTTTATTGATTTGAGGGGTTTGAATAGTGTGAGAGGACAACATATTTGGTGTAAGTCATAACAGGGTACAAAATCTATCTCTAGTTGTCACATACAAACGTTATGTCTGAACTGGAAATCCGAATATTCTTTGCCAAAATAAAATGGTCACTGTAGTAGAATGTTTATTTTTTTGTAGATTTTTATATATTTACTCAAGTCCCATGAGGTAGCCTGATGTCCATAACAGGATTATTAGGGATATTTTTCTGCTTGCAAAGCATGAAACCTGTCTTACTGAAAAGGGAAGGGGATGCACAACTGAATGCGTTCAACCGAAATGTCTAACGCGTCTAACTCAACCCTTCTGAATCGCCCGGGAGCAGTTGATGTTGGGGGTTAACTGCTTTGCTCAAGAGCAGAGCGGCAGATTCCTACCAGCGATATTTTGGTTACTGGCCGGAAGCAAGGTTTTTGTCTTTTAGTTACTGTTAGTGCTGAGGGTAATTTTGAAAATGTTGTGGTTCTGATAAGTTGTTGTGCGTGTGAAACGATGACCATATCCTCGTTCTCAAAGAGGAGGAAAAGAGTGCCAATATTAGAGGAAGACTCATGACTGCTGAAGTCCGTTATCCATCAATGTCAGTGAAATAAAACATGATCAACTTTTTGAGTGGAATGGGAACGTTTGTGTGTTTTGCTTTTCAGAGATGCTCTTGGGTAATCGTTTCACTATCTTTCCAAATATATGTGTGTATTGGGGTGCATTTTTTTTTAACACACACACTCCACCCCTGCCTGTCTGGCCCTCCCCCTCTGATTTAGTGGTGGGTTGGTGGCTAGTGGCTGCTGCTTTCTGCTGTGTGTTGCTGGCAGTTAAGGAGGTCTGGGACCACCTGATTACACTACACAGGAAGTCAGAGGGAGAGGTCACACTGCAGCCCTGCGCAACACACTGCACATCTCCATAAAGAGAGCAGACAACAACACTCTCTCAATTTAACCAGACGCTCAAGGAGACTCTTCAAAACCCTGCACGCAGCACTCGTAAGGTACAGTAAAGGGAACGCTCGGTCTCCTGTGTGTTTGTTTGGACAGTGTGTCAGCCAGGGGAGGTAATATCAAATACCTAGAGATTGTGTGTGTGTGTGTGTGTGTGTGTGTGCGTGCAAGGGGATTAAAGCTGCCAAGAGGGTTGCTGGGAGAGGCCAGGTGAGATGACTGAAACTCACCTGCGGAGTGTGTGTGTGTGTGTGTGTGTTAGTGGAGCAGCATGGGCTGAAACTCTCATCTGTGGTGGAAGGCGTTTGGGGTGGAAGAACGGGGTCACAGAGGGGTCGAGGTGTTTTGCGGTCTCCTTTTTGGCTTGATCTCTCTCAACGTAACAGGAGCTTCTGTTCTGCTCCTGCTGTCTCGTTGACTTTGGGCGACATGTGAGAGGCTGGCGTAAGGAGGACCAGGCAGCCATACACTATCTTTACTGAACAAATGGATCCAGATGTTTGTTCTATTCAGTTGTTGGAGGGAGTACTATTAAATCCACTCATGCTTGTTGAGGTGTTAGCTCAGTATTTTATTACTGATTGAAAACCAATGGCTTTACAATAGCTGTGAACTGAAACACTTGCCACCTTTTTGTTTAACTATTTTTCCTATGTCCGTTTATGACAAACAGTACCAGTGTATGTCCGTTTATGACAAACAGTACCAGTGTATGTCCGTTTATGACACGAACTGTACCAGTGTATGTCCGTTTATGACACAAACTGTACCAGTGTATGTCCGTTTATGACACAAACTGTACCAGTGTATGTCCGTTTATGACACAAACTGTACCAGTGTATGTCCGTTTATGACACAAACTGTACCAGTGTATGTCCGTTTATGACAGGAACTGTACCAGTGGTTTAGCTGGGTTTTGAATTCCCCTAACTACTGTGCCAGGTTGGACAGAGCCAGATGCTGACAGTGCTATCACAGAGACTATTTTCTCTCTGTTCGGTCTCTCTCCCGCTCACTCGCGGGAAAACTGCCATTGCTCCTCCAGCTCCCAGCCCTCATTTCCTGCCCCTGCGTGGCTCTTTCCCTCTTTCCTTCTCTCTTATTCTCTGGCTCTGTGTGTGTGTCTGCAGGGGCGGCTGGCCCGCACCCTGTACCTCTGTCTCTCTTCTCTCTCCCTGGGTTCCTGTCTGGCCAGGGAGGATTGTTAGGACACATACCGACTCCCACTGATTAGAACAGAAACAAGGGAGGCCTTTTCTCACTTCAGAGGAACCTTGAATAAACTCACATTGTGGCAGTTTGGTGGTTTGTCAATGGCCTTTCGACACACTGACAGTTACCTTCTCTGGTAGAAAACTGTGATAACACTGTTGAATGTATCAGCACCAGTATCATCACTCTGTTTTGTTTCCCCAAACCTCTAGAGGTGCCATACTCATGTCTTTGTGTGCACAATTTGCCTTTTAAAAGCAGATCCAGGACCTGTTATGTTGTTGCTAGTGATTTAAAGTGACAGTTGCTGGCAGGCAAAGCTGATCCCAGGTCACATGTTGATGGCAGTGAATAACAGAAGGGACTGACCACCAGTCTCCAGGCAGCTGGACCTCAGGCCGGCCTGCCTGCAGATGGAAGTCCCCCTTCCCTCCAGCGGAGGAGGGGGATGACGCCTGGACAGACACTCAGCCAAAGGGCATACACACTGCTCGAGCGTCAACTGGCCTTCGCTGACCGCCATATTATCTCTTGTGGCCTATGAGGATGTAAAAATAGCTGTTTAGCAGCAAGAATCTTAGACATGCCCAGAAAACAAAGACTGATTTATGCAAGCTGCTGGGCTAAGTATAGAGAGGCTTTTGTGCCCCCAACCTCCCTCTCTCTCCAGACCTCGTCACCAAGGCCGCGAGCGCCAAAACCTCTGACGCTCTCTAATACTCTACTTTAAGAACTGGCATTGTTTGGGACTGCCTTGGGGTCCTTGCTGATTGGCTTTGCGTACCACAACGGTGTACGCGATTGCATTTGTTTATAAGCCCTGACGTTGGACTGCGGCGTCATTCAGAATGTGTGGTTGGTTTCAGGACATTTTTCAGTAGGCAGAGAGCTATTTCACAATTTAAAATAATAATAAATACATGTTTATCCTTATCTGGTGGTGGGGGTTGATTCTCACTAGTGCTTTCACGTCTAGTTCTTCTAATACCATTTCCAGCAGGTCTGTGTTTTTATTGGCTTCTCCCAAGTCATTACTGGAAAGCTTGACTTGTATACCTGTTACAACACTGAGCTTTTAAAGAGGACAGCATTATGATGAATGCCAGAGCCAATAGTATTGCAACTGAATGCGTCTCGCATCTGTCATGAACAGGAAAGGTTCCAGAATGGCTCCTCCCACTATCTTTCCCTTTTCCCAGCACTGTTGCACAAACACAGTCCTGTGGCCTGCCTGCATGAGCAGATCTACAAGAAAAACAACAAATGCTCCACTACCCGGAATGCCCCATAGAATCTAGGCTACATATGCTCTGAAACGCACTTGATTAGAACACATGCTTGCTGGGAAAACAAGATCTCAATGAGGGTTATTCTGTTGAAATGACCTGCGTTTGCACGGCACCGTCTTTGTTTGTGGGACCTTTCAAAGCACAGTTCATGCGTTCACAGTCTGGAAAAGCAAAGCGTAATCAAAGGCAAACCAACCAACGCGTGAGAGATGACTGCAACATATCGCTGTGTGGTTTCTAATAAGAAGGGCCAATGACAAGTGTACACCGTGGACGTGGTCTGTGGGTTTTCCTCATCTTGTTCTATCCTGGTGCTCGAGCGGAACTTGACTTGAGAATAAACAGACCTGTTTGTTCAAGGTAGAGGGAGCAATATGGGGAGCGGGAGGGAGAGAGGAACAAGTTGGTAGTTTGGTTTACAGGCAGAGCTGAGTGGAGGTTGTTGTCGTCGAATGGGGGGTGGCAGCTGAACGCTTGGTTCTCGGGTTACCGCACCTGACTCGTCAACAAGCTCCCTGCTCCTTTCTCCCTGGCTGCAGCAAGTCTCCACTCAATTCACCACAACACATGAACAGAGGCTGCTACTGTTAGTCAGGGCTAGATATGTAGTCGAAGTTAGAAGTTTACATTGGAGTCATTAAAACTCATTTTTTAACCACTCCACAAATGTATTGTTAACAAGCTATAGTTTTGGCAAGTTAGTTAGGACATCTACTTTGTGCATGACACAAGTAATTAGATTATTTCACTTATAATTCACAATTACAGTGGGTAATCGGCTAATAACTTCGATTTTTTTTTTGTTGTGAACCTCCAAGTCTGGTTCATACTTGGAAGCAATTTCCAAACACCTGAAGGTACCATGTTCATCTGTACAAACAATAGTACGCAAGTATAAACACCATGGGACCACGTAGCTGTCAAACCGCTCAGGAAGGAGACGTGTTCTGTCTCCTAGAGATGAACGTACTTTGGTGCGAAAAGTGCAAATCAATCCCAGAACAATAACATTTACATTTACATTTAAGTCATTTCAATAACAAAGGACCTTGTGAAGATGCTGCAGGAATCGGGTAATAAAGTATCTATATCCACAGTAAAAACGAGTCCTACATCGACATAACCTGAAAGGCTGCTCAGCAAGGAAGAAGCCTCTGCTCCAAAACCGCCATTAAAAAAAAGACTATGGTTTGCAACTGCACATGGTTACAAAGATCGTACTTTTTGGAGAAATTCCCTCTGGTCTCATGAAACAAAAATAGAACTGTTTGGCCATAATGACCATTGTTATGTTTGGAGGAAAAAGGGGGAGGCTTGCAAGCCGAAGAACACCATCCAAACCGTGAAGAACTGGAGTGGCAGCATCATGTTGTGTGGGTGCTTTGCTGCAGAAGGGACTGGTGCACTTCACAAAATAGATGGCTTCAATATATCCACATAATTTTCCTGACTCATGATGCAACATCTCAAGACATCAGTCAGGAAGTTAAAGCTTGGTCGCAAATGGGTCTTCCAAATGGACAATGACCCCAAGCATACTTCCAAAGTTGTTGCAAAATGGCTTAAGGACCACAAATTCAAGCTATTGGAGTGGCCATCACAAAGCCCTGACTTCAATACTATAGAAAACTTGTGGGCATTACTGAAAAAACGTGTGCAAGCAAGGAGGACTACAAACCTACACCAGCTCTGTCAGGAGGAATGGGCCAAAATGCTTGTGGAAGGCTACCCGACACGTTTGACCCAAGTTAAACAATTTAAAGGCAATGCTACCAAATTCTAATTAAGTGTATGTAAACTTCTCACCCACTGGGAATGTGATGAAAGAAATAAAAGCTGAAATAAATCATTCTCTCAACTATTATTCTGACATTTTACATTCTTAATAAAGTGGTGATCCTAACTGACCTAAAACAGGGACTTTTTACTAGGATTAAATGTCAGGAATTGTGAAAAACTGAGTTTAAATGTATTTGGCTAAGGTGTAAAACTTCTGACTTCAACTGTACCTCTCTGGGTTGGGTCTCTGCCTGGTCTTTTCCCCTTGGATGACTGACTGCTCATTGTTTCTTTATGGCTTAGGTTAGGCTATGTAGTCCATATGAGAGGGTTTGGTCGTACGTCACCTCCAAGTGACCTAGTCTGGAAGAAAAGCAGTCACTGGCCGGCCTGAAAATATGTAACCCCGTTTTTTTGTTAGTGTCACCAAGCCATCTTGTTATTTTGTTATGGCATCATCGATACCCTGACCTTCTCCACTCCTTTCCTCTCCCTCTCTCCTCCATGCTCAGTCCTGCCTCCTCTCTGGTTCTGTCCTGTCTCTCTAGGGTTCTTTCCCCCTCTCTCCTCTGTTTCTCTCTCTCTCTGGGCTTGGAGAGAAGCTGTTTTCAGAGGAACAAACGGAGAGGCTGTTCCCAGCCGGGGATGAGTCAGTGCAGCTGGAGCTGCAGGTCACTCCCCCGGCGCCCTCTCCTCCCTCTTTCTCCATCCCACCTCCCGCCAAGATTGCTTTTGCTGGGCCCAGCGCTAAATGCTAACACACCCAAAGCCACTGAGGGAGCTATGCTAGGCTTATACTGCTAACAACCACACCAGAGTCACTGAGGGAGCTAGGCTATTATAATGCTAAAAACATGTGCAAAGTGAGTTGTGCCAATGCTATGCTACAAATGCGTAATCGCTGTTAGCCCCATGCTTTTGCTAATACCAAACACAGAAAGTGTAGGAGTGTAGGAGAGAGACCGTAAAAACGTAACTTTAAATGGATGGAGAAGCTAACATATGCTCTTGTTTTGAACCAGAGAAATGGATAGAGAGGGAGAGAACACTGGACCAGAGGGGTAATGGTTGACTCTCCACTACGACACTTGCTTAACCCATTAGCTTGGCCGCTCAAACATAATAGCCTCAGAGCTAACCTCAGGGCGTGTGCCTTTAGACCTCATGCAGTTTCCACCTCCCAGAGTATTGTCTAGGCAGAGGCAGTATGACCTATTCTGGCCCCTGGAGCACTGGGAAGTGGGAAGGAAGGGAATCCCAATCCATCTGGTAATGACTAGATGGGGAAATGAGGAAAGTGGCTTTTGATGTGGTTGAGGTTGGTTAGGGTTTACCATAGTGTCAATAGTGAGTGACATCACTCCCCTGCAGAAACGGAGTCTCGGCCACTACGATGCATTTAATTGATGTACTTTGAAAGGTGAGGCAACGTTTTCAGTGGTCAATTGCCTTTGTAAATTGCAACCTTATTTCCTTAAAACAGTAATTATCTACCTTTTACGAGACTTGTATGTACAGTAAGTCGCTCTGTATGAGGGTCTGCTAAATGACAAAAACATTTAAAAGAATGTAAACTTGGCCTTGATTTTTGTTTTCATATTGTACCAACCCACATGCTTTCACTTGTCACTAGGCAGCATAGGCCTGCAGTGTTAAATATAATGGAGCAGGAGGTGAGAGGTGGTTGTTGTCAGCGAAGGTGACTATCTGACTGTGTTGTAGCTAGGCAGACTGCTGCAGCTGACACACTGTAACCCTGTGTTGGTGGCAGTGCCAGCAGCACGAGGGGTGGTGGCCTGGGACTCTGCCCTGACATGTTTGACACACACTGAACACAAGCCAGCGTGCCTGGCTTAGTCTTTCCTCTCAAAGGTAGCAGCTGTGTGTGTTTATATATGTAGTTGGGACAGCTGGGCTCTGGTCACAAATTCCAACACAAACAGCCCCAGTAACCTCTGTAATCAGTTATGTAACCCAGTGGGTTATGATTCGTCTCGTGGTGTTACGTTGGTTCGCTACACTTACCAAGACCGATTAAACCCTTCAAGTTAATTTCCTGGTTTACTGTAGTGCATATCCGATTCCAGTGCCAAGTTTGTTTTCGGTCTTCTTTGTGTGTATCTCCTGTTCTTGGCTCATGCCTGGGTGAGTCCGTTGATTACGAGGCCAATCTGTGGTACTCCTTGTTGAGCTGCTGACATCGTAACACACCCCCTGAACCATTCACCACCCCACCTGGCTCAATGTGGGAATATCTGTTCAATGTGCAGGTAGGCCCTTTATGAAGAAGCAACCAAGCTAAAGTTGGCTGTAACAGCTATATAATAGACAGCTAATTTCCCCCCGCAAGACTAGCACCATGGCTAAATCCCTGACATGTCCAACCAAACACTGTCAGTTTCCACTATTAGGACCAACCCAAGAGCTTATGGTTAGCAGTGGCTATGTGGCTCCTGTTGTTGCTCCAAACGGACTGGACTCCGCTGTTCCAGCCCATTGGTCCAGCAGGGCACACGCTGTGCCACATTAGCCCTCGTTGGCACACGAGCCAGGGCCCATTTCACACTTACAAATGACTTCAGCGTCACCTTTCGCCTGCTAGTCAGTCGCTGGCGCTGGTATCCTAGGAACAACACCGTCCTATATGTTCTCTCTTTTGCTCCAAATGCTACTGTGGCAGGCATCCCAAAAAGCCCAAGGCCTGCCTTGCTTAAAGTTGAACTATTTGTTTGAAACAATAAAGCCTCCACCTGCCTCTGTTTTGTTAAGGAATGGACCTAAAGAAATAGAACAAGTCTCATTCATAGACCGACCAGCCATGATATCAAAATGATAGTTTTAACCATGTTTCGAGGCTTGTTTGTTTACATTTACTTAGTTAACAAACATTGGAGTAAAACAAGCTGATATTCTGGGTGCTGATGGGTTATGACAGTTGAACTAAGTTAATGGGTATATATCATTAATTTATAAGACCAAAAATGATTGTAGTGCAATTAAGGATTCTAGCTTTAACTCTCAAACCATCAGATATGTCAAGTATATGGATGTGCTTAAGTGTGCCATTTATCTACCCTGGAGGACCATCCGTAGCCATCTGTGCTCTTAAAGGCTCTTCAGGTGCATTAGCAACCTTTTAATTGCAATAGAATTATCCCTCATAAGTGCAGGAAGAAGCTACTATGTAGTTAGCAATGATAAAGAATATATTGAATATTATGTTGCTGGGCCCATATTCACATAGTTTCTCAAAGTAGGAACGCTGATCGAGGATCCAGGTCTGGCCTGTCTATGTAATTATATTCATTAAGATCTATCTAAAAGGTGAAACTGATCCTAGATCAGCAGCAGTCCTACTCCAAGGTGCTGCCGTCTCACGGTTGTTAAACACCAGCCAGCTCCTCCAGCTCTCTGGCCTGTCTATGTAATCATATTCATTAAGATCTATCTAAAAGGTGAAACTGATCCTAGATCGGCAGCAGTCCTACTCCAAGGTGCTGCCGTCTCACGGTTGTTAAACACCAGCCAGCTCCTCCAGCTGTCTGGCCTCATTTATAGCTACAGTACCGGAGCTTGTCATTAATCACTGTCCTCAATGGCGGCATAATGTCCCATTCTTCTTCTCTCTTCCCCTTCCAGAACATTCTTTGATTAGGATTAGAGCCCGGTGGTACTCCCCAACCAGCTGGTGCGCTTATCCTTCTGGAATGTTCACTTTCACTATTACATCATCATTTGGTTGTTTATTATGAGAGGTGCCACAGTTAGACTATGTAATAGATGTTTGTATGTTAGAACAGTCGAGGGCGGTTGCACAGAGATTAAGCCCACGCCTGGACTACTTTAAATAGCTTTCAAAGAAGATTCTCCATTATAAACACTAAGTACAGGAGTGGTTTTAATCTGTATCTGGGTGGATCACTATTATAAACCAGACGCTAGGCTACATCATGCTGTATGATGGGTTGATGTTTGGTTTTAATCTGTATCTGTGTGGATCACTATTATAAACCAGACGCTAGGCTACATCATGCTGTATGATGGGTTGGTGTTTGGTTTTAATCTGTATCTGTGTGGATCACTATTATAAACCAGACGCTAGGCTACATCATGCTGTATGATGGGTTGGTGTTTGGTTTTAATCTGTATCTGTGTGGATCACTATTATAAACCAGACTCTAGGCTACATCATGCTGTATGATGGGTTGGTGTTTGGTTTTAATCGGGGTCCGTGTGGATCACTATTATAAACCAGACGCTAGGCTACATCATGCTGTATGATGGGTTGGTGTTTGGTTTTAATCTGTATCTGTGTGGATCACTATTATAAACCAGACGCTAGGCTACATCATGCTGTATGATGGGTTGGTGTTTGGTTTTAATCTGTATCTGTGTGGATCACTATTATAAACCAGACGCTAGGCTACATCATGCTGTATGATGGGTTGGTGTTTGGTTTTAATCTGTATCTGTGTGGATCACTATTATAAACCAGACGCTAGGCTACATCATGCTGTATGATGGGTTGGTGTTTGGTTTTAATCTGTATCTGTGTGGATCACTATTATAAACCAGACGCTAGGCTACATCATGCTGTATGATGGGTTGGTGTTTGGTTTTAATCTGTATCTGTGTGGATCACTATTATAAACCAGACGCTAGGCTACATCATGCTGTATGATGGGTTGGTATTGTTGCCAACTTCCCAGTATGTCAGTGTTGGTACAGTAATCAAATCAATTGATTACTGGTCACGTACACAATTTAGCTGATGTAGCAGATGCAGAGAATGGTTTACTAGCTCCTAACAATGCAGTAAATTGTAAACTATCTTTTTTTTTTAACACTGGAAATCTATAAATATCAGCAGAAATCCAATTATCAGCCAAATAGCACTGCGTGAATTTACACAATATCTACTACATATGTACAGCAGTAGATATGTCAAGACTCCAGTATGTAAATACATATGAATGGGCAGACGATTAGGTAGTTGGGAATCTCTAAAACTCTGGGCCCCTTTTGGCCCCTATCTATCAGGCAGAAGGTTCAAGCCCTGGAGCTCCAGATATTCCAGGGGGCAGCTTGATAAAGTCAAGCCCAACAAAGGCCACTGCTCTCTGGATAGGAGGGCAGGACCAAGGCCATAGCCAGGAATGTGGCGGTTGAGAGCCCCGTGCCCCACCCACTGTTACCCCCTTCCCTAACGTCTGTCCCTGTCACTCTGATTCACCCACCACACCCCATAACCAGTCTTCAATGGAGGAGAAACCCCCAATGTGGTAAAGTGCTTCAAGTATATTGTATTAGCTTTCTCGCTCCCTCTTTCCTTCATTCTCACTCACTCTTGTCTTCCTCCTTTACCTCTCTCTCTTCTCTCTATACTGTTCATCCATCTCCCTCTCGGACACTCCATCTCTCCCCCTTCTCCTCTCTGTCTTTGTCTCTGGGTCAGTGGGGCCCTGATGGCAACAGTGTGACTCCACTCGGATGGCATTCCCCCATCCAGCCCTCCCGGTTGTCCCCTCAATGGTGTCTCTGTCTGGCTGGAGCGGGCACATGGGTCTCTTCCTGCATCACACCCTATCAGAGGGCAGGGGAGGGCGCTTGGAGAGAGGGAGGAGGGGGGGACAGCTGCTGCACCAGGGGCTCCTCCTGTCTCGTCCCACCCAGTCCCACTCCACTCCCCCGGACAGTGAGGAGTCAACACACACTTGGTTACTACTTGGATTGTTTGGTTGGTTGGTATGTAAGGACTGATTTGTGATCAGTTGAGATCTACTCTATCGTCTTGGGCCTTGTGAAGTAGATCAACCTGGATTAGCTGTGTTCTGTGACCAGTGACGACTGCTCTCAGATCAGTTTGGGGACTATTGGATTATTGACTGTTCTGTGCCTCATTGACTACAATGGAGGAGAGGACAGTAACAGGGGTTCAGCACTGAGTCCTCATTGCCCCTGCTGGCCTTTTCAGGATCGATAGCACAAGGTAGGTCTGTGCTGGCCTGGTTCCAAATCTGTTTGTGCTGTCTTGCCATCTCTTATGGTAATTGTCACAAGGGCCATAAGAGTTGGCAAGATGACACAAACTGATCTGGAACCAGGCTAGGTCTGTGGACAGTTACTGTCTAACAGTGCTGCTATTCAGCTACTGTGTGCATCACTCACTGTCATGTGTGGTTGTTGTGAAGAGCTTTTCGGCCTGTTTTCCACTGACAATAGAAAGTATGTGTCAGCGAGATGCCATTGGCTGTCTGGCTGGAGACACCAATGGCATTTCTGGTTGCGTGCAGTTTCACTGGATAGGAACCTGGCAGGGGTTTACAGGGACCAATTCAGCTAAGTTTTAACTAGAGTCGAGGTGTGATGAATGGAATGGCCACATGGGGTGTGTGGGTCGGTGGAGAAAGAGCTTTTGAGAGTGATTCTCATTGCGCATGTTCTCACACAGCTCTCCATCCCTGACTGTTTTCCTCGCACCACTACACACTGTCTACTATCATGCTAATATGGGAAAAGCACCCATGAATCAAGTAGGCTTGCAAAACTCACTCCGTATTGAAGCTGCAATGAAACACCACTCAAACAAGGCTTCTTCAACAAGCTCTTAACCAGCACCTTTGAAACTAGTCAGACCAGCTGGTACTATGGACCGCAGCAGAGTGGCAGGTAGCCTAGTGGCTAAGAGCGTTGGGCTCGTAACTGAAAGGTCTCTGGTTCGAATCCCCAAGCCAACTAGGTGAAAGATCTGTCGACGTGCCTTTGAGCAAGGCACTTAACCATAATTGCTCCTGTAAGTTGCTCTGGATAAGAGCATCTGACAAATGTCCCCATGTCTGTTTTAAACCAGGGTTGTTTTCATTAGGCACCAAACGGTAGAAAAAGTACTGAAACGGGAAGGGACTACTACCTGAGCTTGTCCAATAAGAAATGCTTAGCAAAAATGAACACGACCCAGGCCTGGCCTAACCTCTCGCTCTTTCTCTCCCGCCCCAGTGTAACCTCACCCCATGGCCCTGTCTGTGTCCCCACAGGGTAACCTGAGCCCAGAGTGCTTTGTCATGTACGAGAGGGGTCGCCCTTCTTTTGTCTGACCGCAACAGAGCAGCACATCAACAACATGCTAATGTGTGCTGCTTGGGTTAGGTTAGGCTGCTGTTCATGCTGCACAGGACCAGTTCTACACAGAGTTTATTGCTCTGTGTATTGATATCTAGAGGCTGTTTTTGGTTGTTCATGTTTTATGGTTGAATAAACAGTGATTATTAAATGTTGATATTTTAGGGCGGAGTAATACTGTGTGGGAGCAGGGCGGGGTCAAGCAGACCTCTTGAACCCTGCGTCGGCATGTTTACTTCATGACTGTAAGGAGTGTTTAGGGTTTTTTGCAGGGTTGTGCCATGAATGTAGGTCTATTAGAATTTCGAAGTGTGTGTGAACGTGCATTTCTCTGTGTTTGCGTTTCTGCCGTGCACGGCTGCATACGTGTGTGTGTGCGCGTGTGCCCGCTCGCCCGCCCATGTAAAGTTCCTCCTTCAGCCAGCCTATTTATTTCTCCAGGGTCGACTCTCCTGTTGACAGAGTAGGACAGCAGGACGATGCTCTTCCCACCCGGAGTTCTCTCTCCTCTCCTCCTGGCTGTTCGTCCCTACTCAGAGCTTGGCCCGCTAACAAAGGGAACTCTGTGGATGGAAAAAGAATTGAAGGGAGGGTGAAAGAAAACACACAGCATTGTTAATCTGGTTAAAATCTTAACCCGAAAAAACAACAACAAAGCTTTTAGTTTGCATTCTTCACAGGCCATTGCTGGCTGTGCTTGGGTGAGGCCAGGGCTCTGATCTCCAAGGGGAGTTGTTTTTCTACTGGTTTGGTTTCCCTTCCTTGTTTGAAATTCCATGAATAGCATTTGTTTTCTGTTATGTCATCTTTTGTATCCAATTTCACTGTTCAATATTCAATACCTCTATCAAGTGTCCATTAATAGGCAGAGACTATTTCGCTCAACAATATTGCTCAACCTGAAGCGGAGTGATTAAGCACAATTAAAGCTGCAATCTGGGAATGAATCCTTCCAAAAAACTCAAGCTTAGCATAAGTGACTCAGCGAATCAGAGTTGGTGGCTCATAGCAATTAGCCACAGTTTGTTTTCATCATGTGCTTTTTAGCCCCTCTTATCCTTGAGTTAGCTTCTCCTAGTTCAGGGAGCAGGTTTCATTGAACAAGTTAACCACCTTTATAAGTTTAAGCTACACAGTTTAGGTGACAAGACATCTAGATGGGCCGGGCCTCATTTGTAAAAAATAAGCATTAGTCAGCAGACTCCTGTTTAGGCATCTCACTTGGTTCTGTCTCGTTCCCTCCTCTGCCTGACTTTCGGATGGTAGTGCCTGACGGTCATTGACACCCGGGATTTATTCTTAGTGCCTTTGTGCAACTAAAACTAAACCACTCCACAGTGTCAACCCTATCCATCCCACAGTCTTAAGTCTGCCATAGAAATAGAATGGGTTTCTATTTGGATAATTTTTCTATGCTATATCCCATTGTCTGGGTCTTGTGCCCTGTGTTTACACCCTATCTGCCTTGGAAGCTCTGTGGTTGTGTACCAAATGGAACCCTATTCCCTATAGGCCCTGGTTAAAAGTTTGGCACTATATAGGGAATAAGGTGCCATTTCGGATGGAACCTGTGTCTCATAGACAAATCCTATTGTAAAATCCTAATTGCCTGTGGTCCTTTTTAGAGTGGTTGGTTGTGCTCTTCCGCAGTCGGGCTACTAGACCTAACCAGACCAAACTATGTCTGTCTGTGGTGACTGTTGGCTCTGGGTGTTCCAGACACACAGTTCTGGCATGTCTGTCCTAGTGGGGCTCAGAGGAGAGAGATGGAGAAGCTGTAGAGGGATGGATTGGGATATAAGGAGAGGGGGAGAGTGGGTGAATTTTGAACACAGGCCTGTCCTTGTGTGGCTTACAGGACCAGAGGAAAGAGCGATAGATGGAGAGGGAGGGATAGCTAGAGGGAGACTTAGAAAGAAGCACACGAGAGGCCAGGGTGGAAAAACAAAGCCGCTGTCCTTTGGTCAGCCAGGAATGGAGCCGTATGAGCGAACACAGTGACCTTTCTCTCTCGGTCCGTCTCTCTCTGTCCCTCTTTCTCTCTCTCGCTCTTCTCTAGTCCCCTGAGCCACTCTAGGACAAGGCCATGCCCAAAAATGTGGGTTGTTGTGAAGTCTTCATGTGGGTTGTTGTGGAATTTTTAAGTAAGGGATGATATGTGAACAGATCATCAACATTAAAATGTCTCCCGTCTCTCTGCAGGCATGGAAGAAGCGGTGGTTTGTTCTCCGCAGCGGCCGTCTCTCGGGCGACCCAGACGTGCTGGAGTACTACAAGAATGATCACGCCAAGAAGCCCATCCGCGTGATCGACCTCAACCTGTGTGAACAGGTGAAACGCTACTTATGCTACGGCTGATTAGGGCCCAGAGTTTGTTAATCTGGACCCTAGTTATGTAATACCTTTTGTCAGGTCATGTGATCAGGGAAAACTAATGGTCCTAGTAATGCTACAGTACCACTAGCTAATACTGCTAAAAGGCAGTTATAACAGTAATGACATTGACTGTGGCTACAACGGATATTGTTACCCCTATTGTTTGTTATGCTACGTGCTAATGCTAAGCCCTACTGTTATGTGGTTGGTAATGGTACAGCTACATGCCCCCCACAGGTGGACGCAGGGCTCACGTTCAACAAGAAGGACCTGGAGCACAGCTTCATCTTCGACATCAAGACCATCGACCGCGTCTTCTACCTGGTGGCCGACACGGAGGACGACATGAACAAGTGGGTCCGCTACATCTGTGACATCTGCGGCTTCAACCCCACGGACGACGGTAATGATGCTACACACATCCCTGCGCAGGCACGCACACACGAGAGGAACTCTGAGATGTGTCTATACAGAGAGAAAGGCAGAAATGCAACAGAACAGTGATATGCATGAGGAAACGGTAGTCTTTCCCCACACATATTATTCTCACATAATGATTATATCCTGGTGTAGTGTAGGTTTGGACACTGTGTGCCAAGCGGCCTTTGTTTCCAGCACAGGCTTAATGAGGCCTAATGAGCCGTGTCTTCAGGTGGGTTCACGTTACCACATGTTTCCCTGTACTGTATAATTAAAGCATTGTGCCGCCCCCCTAAGCTGAGCCCCACTGCCACTTTCTCTCCTTCTCTACCTTTATTGTTCCCCCTTTCTCAGTTGCTCATTTGTTTTCTCTCGCGGTCTTTCTGTCACTCATTTGTTCTTCCTCTCATTTGTTCTCTCACATTCGTTACTACGTTTGCACGCGTGCGCTTACTCAGGGAAAAGCGAGTGAGTGGGGCCCACCAAACCGGAATTGTGGTTTATCTAGAGTTCCCCTTTCTACGTCCATTCCCACCGTCATCAGTGGGGGCCACATACAGGTGCCTCCGGACCTGAACTTCCCTCTCAGCTGACATGGGAGGTACTGTCGAGTTCAGGGCCTAAAATTATTTTTATATTGAAAAATCTACCAGCCACTCAAAACGGATGAGCATGCTTTGTAATGTTTCTAAAACAATACATTTATTACTAGTAAGAAGTAATGTGGTAAATTTAATTACATTTTTAACAAAACTATCACAGATGAAACCGATGTTAACCTGTCCCTTTAAGAGCGGGGGTTACCGTGGAAACGCAAATCCAGTCATGTTTGTGCCTGTGAGATTGAGTCTGACTAGTAAGAGAGTGTCTTGTCCTCTCTAGCTGTTGAAACCCAAACATAGAAAAACAACCTTGTGAACAAAACAATGTAAATGGCCAAAAAACACAAGGACAAAGTCTCGCATCAGTAGACTGACATTTTTCTGTAAATGAGACTTTATGCCTGTGCGTAGCGCTTCTAAAAATGAATATTTCACTCTTCAGGTGTGCACAGCCTCCAGCCCAGGCAGTGTTGCAGAAGAGGTGGTATAGGCTTATATATGATTTGTAGTTCTTTCACTTTGTGCGATTCATTTACTAGCTAGGAAACAAAACCAATGCCAAAATCTACCTGCATTTTGCAGCTGGTGCGTGTTAATTTTAGGCCGTGGTTGAGTTGCAGAAATGTACCCTATAATCTAAACTCACTATTGTAATGCATGTGGGTTTAATCAGAATGTTAGAGGCCCTAGTTGAGGAGAAATGACCTGGACTATGATATCAGCAGTACCCACTACATCTATGACAACGGGGCGACCATGTATCCAACAAGGTCAGCTTCACTCCTTCCTCAGTGTTGTGGCTGTATCCTACCCTCCCTGCTCTAGTGTAACTTCAACCACAACGTATCTATGGGGCCATTTTGGAATGTTGAGTTTATTATAGTTTCAAGCAGCAAGTTTGTCTTAATACCCATGCAGACTTCTGTGGTCGAGCGGTGTGGCTCTCATATTGCCTTGGCTACTGCTCTCTGTGCCTCGCGAAGTCTCGCTCGCTGATCATACAGCACAAACAAAGAGGGGACAGTTCAGCCCACTCCCGCGCCCAGGCGAAGGTGCACCGTGGCTGGGGAAATGTCAGCGAGTGGAGGGGGCTGGAGCAGCGGGGCTGGAGCAGCGGGGCTGGAGCCCAGCGGTGTGGGAGGGGGAGATTAAGGAGGAAAGGGATTTTCCTGCTGCCTGGGTGAATCAGCACATAAAACAGACAAACAAGGGGATGGAGAGAGTGAATGATGGTGTATAAAGCAGTATAGTAGTGAGAGTAGGAGGGGAGAGAACTGAAGAGGGGAATGGGGAGAAGAGACCGGAGAGATGAAGGGATGCTATGTATAGGGAGTGATTGAGGGCGAGAAGGAGAGTGTACAGGATAAAGCAGGAGAATAGTGACTGATTGGTGCGCGATTGAGCGAGAGGGTGTACAAGAGAAAACAGTGGAGGAGAGGAAGAGCGGGATGGGACGAGAGGGAGAGAGTAAAGATTCAGAGAGCAGCTGTCATCTCAGGGTGCGCATCCTTGAGCTTGAGCACTTAGGGAGCCACTCAAAGACGGTGTGCGTACACTGAGAAGTGTAGGTGGGGAGTAATGCAGGCAGAGAGAATACATTATGAATAGAGCCCAACCAAGCACAGTCGTCTCCACACAGACCTTGAGGAAATGCTGTCTGACCATGTTTGGGATTCAAAAGGCAAAACATAGATTTGGATAAGAATATAGCTGAGTATTAATGGTGTGAATAACATTGGCAGATACAACAGCTGTAGGAAGGAAGGAAGCATTTGGGTTTATTTTCCTCAGTAGATCCCATCAAACTGTAATGTTCATGTAATGGTACATTTTCATTTAATGGTTGTACTTCTCATGGGTAATCATTGATTGTGAAGACTTGACAGTCTAGTGAAAGTCGGTGTTTGCGTGGTTCACATACGCGTGTGTGTTTGTGTGTGTGTGAGAGAGTGCGCATGCATGCCTGTGTACGTACAATGTGTCCTTCAAGTCTGACTCATCACCTGTTTTGTACTGCTGTATCTTGCGGTATCTCAGTCATGTGTTCGGTATACTATTCCCACTACTCTGTAGTGCTTTTATAGAACATTATACTGTTTTCTGTACACAAACAAGTCAGAAATCTAACCATACAAACACCTATAATATCACAACAGAACATGTACGTTTCGGAAATAACTGTTGTGCATGGCAGCATTCTCAACATTGTCCTAACTCCGGTGTACAATGTACATATGTTCTGACTGTCTCCCCTCTTCTCCCTCCCTCCCCTTTTTTCCCCACAGAAGCGGCAAAGGCTGCCCACCAGGCGGCCAGCGGTGGCTCTGTGGTGGACACGCCCCCTCACCCTGGCCTGGGGGGTCCTCCGGCCATGCTGACCAACGTGCCTCCTCCCTACCAGCCGGTCAGCGTGCGCCACCTGGACTCTGAGTCCAGCCTGGACGAACCCCAGGACTACCTGTGGCTGGTCAACTGTGAGAGCAAGAAGCCAGAGCCCAACAGGTGGGTGTGGGGTCCATGATGTGACAGGGCAGCGCTGCCATCAGTACAGAGTGGAGAGGTGTTGTGACATTTCCCTCTGTGTTTCTCTGACATCTCATCTCCATCTGTCTCCAGTTAGAATGTACTTTAGGTTTGTCACTCTCGTTTGTATTTTTTATATGAAGTATGGTGTCTTTAGCCTCACCCCGCACTGCTCCCCCCGCCCTCTTGCTCGACCCCTCCCCCGCCCTCTTGCTCGACCCCTCCCCCGCCCTCTCTCGCTCTCCTCCCCGCCCGCCCGCCCTCTCTCGCTCTCCTCCCCCGCCCGCCCGCCCTCTCTCGCTCTCCTCCCCGCCCGCCCGCCCTCTCTCGCTCTCCTCCCCCGCCCGCCCGCCCTCTCTCGCTCTCCTCCCCCGCCCGCCCGCCTCTCTCGCTCTCCTCCCCCGCCCGCCCGCCCTCTCTCGCTCCTCCTCCCCGCCCCCGCCCTCTCTCGCTCTCTCCCCCCCGCCCGCCCGCCCTCTCTCGCTCTCCTCCCCCGCCCGCCCGCCCTCTCTCGCTCTCCTCCCCCCCCCGCCCGCTCTCTCTCGCTCTCCTCCCTCCCCGTCCGCCCTCTCTCGCTCTCCTCCCCCGCCCGCCCTCTCTCGCTCTCCCCCCCGCCCGCCCTCTCTCGCTCCCCCCGCCCTCCTCTCTCGCTCTCCTCCCGCCCGCTCTCTCACGCTCTCCTCCCCCGCCGCCCTCTCACGCTCTCCCCCTCCCCCGCCCGCCCTCTCACGCTCTCCTCCCCCCCGCCCGCCCTCTCTCGCTCTCCCCCTCCCCGCCCGCCCGCCCTCTCTCGCTCTCCCCCTCCCCCGCCCGCCCTCTCTCGCTCCCCCCGCCCGCCTCTCTCGCTCTCCCCCCCGCCCCGCCCTCTCACGCTCTCCTCCCCCCCCCGCCCGCCCTCTCACGCTCTCCCCCTCCCCCCGCCCGCCCTCTCACGCTCTCCTCCCCCCCCGCCCGCCCTCTCTCGCTCTCCCCCTCCCCCGCCCGCCCTCTCACGCTCTCCTCCCCCCCGCCCGCCCTCTCTCGCTCTCCCCCCCCCCGCCCGCCCTCTCTCGCTCTCCTCCCCCGCCCGCCCTCTCTCGCTCTCCCCCCGCCCGCCTCTCTCGCTCTCCTCTCTCGCTCTCCTCCCCCGCCCTCCTCTCTCGCTCTCCTCCCCGCCCTCCTCTCTCGCTCTCCTCCCCGCCCTCCTCTCTCGCCCTCCTCCCCCGCCCTCCTCCCCCCGCCCTCCCTCTCTCGCTCTCCTCCCCGCCCGCCCTCCCTCTCTCGCTCTCCCACCCCGCCCGCCCTCCCTCTCTCGCTCTCCTCCCCACCCCGCCCGCCCTCCCTCTCTCGCTCTCCTCCCCACCCCGCCCGCCCTCCCTCTCTCGCTCTCATTTACATTTACATTTAAGTCATTTAGCAGACGCTCTTATCCAGAGCGACTTACAAATTGGTAGCAAAGCATGATGGGGAAACAACACTTCCAACATTCCATAAAACATTGAGACGTATAAAATATCTATGCTGTTGATTTCTATGGTTTCACTATAGACCGCCAGCCACAGAGTTTTGCTTTCCAGATATAAAACAACCTGGTCAGGGGAAGCTAGCTAGCAGTTCATCCATTCAGTCTGCCCCAGTCAACCAGCCCCAAGACTGTGTCCCAGATGTCACAACTTCTGGACCACTAACCCAATGTACAGTAAGACACAAGTAATGCACTATAAAGAGAATAGTCCAGGTTTTCCATCCAGTTCCCATCGGGGTAGATGAGGGTCAGACAGCAAAGAAGCCATGCTGCATATCACTTGAGCCCCTGTAGTAAAACACCTCTCTCCTCTGTCACTC
Organism: Oncorhynchus nerka; assembly: GCF_034236695.1. Taxonomy (NCBI): domain Eukaryota; kingdom Metazoa; phylum Chordata; class Actinopteri; order Salmoniformes; family Salmonidae; genus Oncorhynchus; species Oncorhynchus nerka. Next base: position 25,806,798 of record NC_088413.1, on the reverse strand, counting down.
CAGGAGGTTACATAACAGAGCACAGGAAGGGAGACGGGCTGGCGGTATTCTTCTGGTAGTTAAATTGACTGCACTACTGCACCCCCATCCCTCCAATGCTCTAGTTGAGACATTGCCGATCATCACACCAAAATGCTCAAAATTGGTCACTGGGTTTGTTTTGGATTATAACCCAGAACGGGGTTGTTTTGCCTCACCCCCCGACAGGCAAAAAATATGCACACCACATCAGCACTCAGATCTGCTATATTATATTCAGGAGATCATGTGCTTCATTACCCTTAGGCAGGTGCTCTTTACTTCCATAACTAGTTTACTACAGCCTTCTACTCCGAGGTGCTTTTATGAATACCTGGACTGGCTTCTAAATTGCAGATGTTCTGTCAGTTGTAGTTCAAGCTTGAAAGAATTCGACTATGGGTATACAAATTTGAGACACTCGGCTAAGCATAGCTTTTGTGCACACATATGTCCTCCCCACCCCGCCCGCCCTCCCTCTCTCGCTCTCCTCCCCACCCCGCCCGCCCTCCCTCTCTCGCTCTCCTCCCCCACCCGCCCGCCCTCCCTCTCTCGCTCTCCCCACCCCGCCCGCCCTCTCTCGCTCTCCTCCCCCGCCCGCCCTCTCTCGCTCTCCTCCCCCGCCCGCCCGCCCTCTCTCGCTCTCCTCCCCCGTCCGCCCGCCCTCTCTCGCTCTCCTCCCCCGTCCGCCCGCCCTCTCTCGCTCTCCTCCCCGTCCGCCCGCCCTCTCTCGCTCTCTCTCCCCCGTCCGCCCGCCCTCTCTCGCTCTCCTCCCCCGTCCGCCCGCCCTCTCTCGCTCTCCTCCCCGTCCGCCCGCCCTCTCTCGCTCTCCTCCCCGTCCGCCCGCCCTCTCTCGCTCTCCTCCCCGTCCGCCCGCCCTCTCTCGCTCTCTCCCCCGTCCGCCCCGCCCTCTCTCGCTCTCCTCCCCGTCCGCCGCCCTCTCTCGCTCTCCTCCCCGTCCGCCCGCCCTCTCTCGCTCTCCTCCCCCGTCCCTTTCGCCTCTCTCGCTCTCCTCCCCCTCCGCCCGCCCTCTCTCGCTCTCCTCCCCCCGCCCGCCCTCTCTCGCTCTCCTCCCCCCGTCCGCCCGCCCTCTCTCGCTCTCCTCCCTCCGCCCGCCCTCTCTCGCTCTCCTCCCCCGCCCGCCCTCTCTCGCTCTCCTCCCCCCCCCTCCTCTCTCGCTCTCCTCCTCCCTTTCCCTCTCTCGCTCTCCTCCTCCCCGCCCTCCTCTCTCGCTCTCCTCCTCCCGCCCGCCCTCTCTCGCTCTCCTCCCTCCCCCGCCCGCCCTCTCTCGCTCTCCTCCCTCCCCCTCTCGCTCTCGCCTCCTCTCTCGCTCTCTCTCCTCCCGCCCTCTCTCGCTCTCCTCCCCCCCCCTCCTCTCGCTCTCCTCCCCCGCCCTCTCTCGCTCTCCTCTCCTCCCCCCCCGCCCTCTCTCGCTCTCCTCCCTCCCCCGCCCGCCCTCTCTCGCTCTCCTCCCTCCCCCGCCCGCCCTCTCTCGCTCTCCTCGCCCGCCCTCTCTCGCTCTCCTCCCCCGCCCCCTCTCTCGCTCTCCTCCCCCGCCCTCTCTCGCTCTCCTCCCCGCCTCTCTCGCTCTCCTCCCTCCCCGCCCCTCTCTCTCTCGCTCTCCTCCCTCCCCCGCCCGCCCTCTCTCTCCTCCTCCCTCCCCGCCCGCCCTCTCTCGCTCTCCCCCCCGCCCTCCTCTCTCGCTCTCCTCCCCGCCCTCCTCTCTCGCTCCCCCCCCCTCTCGCTTCCTCTCGCTCTCTCCTCCCGCCCCTCTCTCACGCTCTCCTCCCCCGCCCTCCCGCTCTCCTCCCCTCTCGCCGCTCCTCCGCCTCCCCCTCCCCGCCTCTCTCTCTCGCTCTCCTCCCTCCCCCGCCCGCCTCTCTCGCTCTCCTCCCTCCCCGCCCGCCCTCTCTCGCTCTCCTCCCCCCCGCCCGCCCTCTCTCGCTCTCCTCCCCCCGCCCGCCCTCTCTCTCGCCCCCCCGCTCTCTCGCTCTCCTCCCCCCCCGCCCTCTCACGCTCTCCTCCCCCCCCGCCCGCCCTCTCGCTCTCGCTCTCCCTCCTCCCGCCCGCCCTCTCACGCTCTCCTCCTCCCCGCCCGCCCTCTCTCGCTCTCTCCCCTCTCCCCCCCGCCCTCTCTCTCTCTCCCCCTCCCCCGCCCGCCCTCTCTCGCTCTCCCCTCCCCGCCCGCCCTCTCTCGCTCTCCCCCTCCCCGCCCGCCCTCTCTCGCTCTCCCCCTCCCCCGCCCGCCCTCTCTCGCTCTCCCCCTCCCCCCCGCCCTCTCTCTCCCCCTCCCCCGCCCTCTCTCGCTCTCCTCCCCCCCGCCGCCCTCTCTCGCTCCCCCCGCCCGCCTCCCCCCCGCCCGCCTCTCTCGCTCTCCTCTCTCGCTCTCCTCCCCCCGCCCTCCTCTCTCGTTCTCTCGCCCCGCCCTCTCTCGCTCTCCTCCCCCGCCCGCCCTCTCTCGCTCTCCTCTCTCCCCGCTCTCCTCCCCCGCCCTCCTCTCTCGCTCTCCTCCCCCGCCCTCCTCTCTCGCTCCTCCCCGCCCTCCTCTCTCGCTCTCCTCCCCCGCCCTCCTCTCTCGCTCTCTCCCGCCCCCTCTCTCGCCTCCTCTCTCTCGCTCTCTCCCCCCGCCCTCCTCTCTCGCTCTCCTCCCCCGCCCGCCCTCTCTCGCTCTCCTCCCCGCCCGCCCTCTCTCGCTCTCCTCCCCGCCCGCCCTCCCTCTCTCGCTCTCCTCCCCAGCCCGCCCGCCCTCCCTCTCTCGCTCTCCTCCCCAGCCAGCCCGCCCGCCCGCCCTCTCTCGCTCTCCTCTCCCGCCCGCCCGCCCTCTCTCGCTCTCCTCCCCAGCCCGCCCGCCCGCCCTCTCTCGCTCTCCTCCCTCGCTCTCCTCTCCCGCCCTCTCTCGCCCTCTTGTGTGCTTTAGTAGGTTGTGTGCTTTAGTAGGTTGTGTGCTTTAGTAGGTTGTGTGCTTTAGTAGGTCTCTTTTATTGTCTATGTTGTCCATATTTCAGTGCCTCTTCTCTCTTGTTGATGTGGTTCTCCTCCTCCTCTCTGTGTGTGGTGGTGTAGCTCTGTGACTCCTCTCCCCCAGGAGTACCTCCTCCTGGAGGAGTGTGAGAGCAAAGGGGCTCCTTCTCCTCCTCAGGTTAATCAGTGAGTCTGGAGCAGCCTGTCTAGTGTGGAGTGACACACACACGCATGCATACACACTTGTGCACAAAGTCACACAGGTTCATAAACATGCACATATACATGTAGACACACACACACACACTGTAAATACACACAAAACTAACCCAGCACTTACCTCTGGGATTGATGTGTTTGAGAAGTGATCATGAATCCAAAATGCAGCTCCTGGCTGTTCTCACAGGGAAGTGAGGAATGATCCAGAATAGCTTAATATGTAAATAGACCTTTGGCAAAGGACAATGCAGTGTTTGACCCTGCATGTTTTGAAATGATCCACAGGATGAAACATGGATCATTATACTGAAGCGACAACTCAATAAGATCTGTTCAACAACATATCCAGTGGACCTCAATAGGAGTTATTGGTGGTTCTGTTGCTGTAACCCATATCACTAATCTATGTTAAAGTGTGTGTGTGAAATGTTCACACACCATTCAGCCTTCTGATGTTTATATCTGTGCCGTTGCCACAGAGCCCACGCCGAGTGTTCCAAGTCAACCTCGTCAGAGACGGACCTGAACGACAACGTCCCCGCCCACCGCACGCCAACCTCCACTAGCTCCTCCTCTAAGCACGCCAACGGCTTCTTCTCCTCTGTCCTGCCCCCTCACCCCTCCTCTGCCTCCTCCATCTATGACTCTCCGCCTTCCCGCGGAGGCGACCTCTCCTCCAGCCTCTACCACCTCCCCCGCTCCTACTCCCAGGACACTGTGCTCCTTCCCAAGTCGGCCTCCGCCTCCTCGCCCCCCGTCCCGGTCGACGGCGACGCCCCGGAGCTCTATGTCTTCAACACGCCCTCGCGGAAGCCCTCCATGGAGACTCAGATGAGGAACCTGTCGGTTAGCTACGATATTCCTCCCACATCAGGCAGTAACTGTACCTATCAGGTGCCTCGAGGTCCAGCGAGTGGTGGGTCTGAGGGTGGGGATGGGATGCCTCCGCCCCGGCCCCCCAAGCCCTCCCTCAGCTCCCTGACCCCGGGGCACCCGCCGCTCCCCGCGGAGCGTTCGCCCACGGACACATACTGCGTGCCGCGCTCCATGTCGGAGACGGATGGGAACTACTGCGTGCCCACCAGCGCCGGGAACAAGGCCCTGAGGAGCAACACCATCGGCACCATGGACTCATCACGCCTCAGGAAAGGTATGGCTCATTGATTGATCTTGATTCATTGTTCCTGATTTATTAGTCCTGTCAAATAGATGAGAAACATATATAATTGATCACGAGCATTCCATTCACTCTCACTTTTTGCTAAGTGACAGGGTACCACATCCTTTCACTAATCATGAGGCTAAGTGATATGTGTGCATCATTATAAGGGCTAAATACGCCAGCTAGCAACGACAGGATGTTCATAATGACACATGGCTGGTGTGTGCTGTTGTCAGCCAACACTATCATCTGCAGCGCAAAGCAAGAGTCTAATCCTCCAGGATAATTATCTTGACGCGACAGATGTGTTTTTGAATGGCTAATTACAAATACTTTTTCACAGCTGAAGACTGCCTTGCCTCCAAGGACATCTGGTGTAGCAGTATTAGTGGTGTTCGGTTACCATGCAGACAGACAACACATACTTCAGAGTTTAGGAGAAAGCAGTTTGGGGCCTTAGCCCCAACCTCTATGTACAGTCGATGCTCCCAACCCATTTTCTCGACTAGCAATAGAGAAACAACACTGAGGCCCTCTCCTCATCACCCCCTCTGGTGGTGGCCTCTGGTAATATTTTACTTGTTGAAGGGCAATCATTTACACAACTAAAAAAGCATCAGAGGTTAAAGTTCAAGATAAAACATTATGCCCAGCTACATCCGGTCCAAGTCTGTTCCTATCATTTAACATGAAACGGGTCTGTTAAACTAACACAAAGACATTTTGTAAATGTCCCGGGATTCCCCGTTTGTCTAGTCCGTTGTGTACCAGAGTAGGCTTTGCTTGCCTTGGCTTTAGAGTCTGGCGGCCTTCCAAGTCGTATCATCCTGTTTGTCTGAAATCCATTAGTGTGAAGTTACACATGATGACCAGAGCAAGAACGGCAACTATAGTCCAGCTGCCTTAGTGCCGAGATGACAGACTTCCCTGTTCAACACTGTGGTTCCAATGGTGCATTTGTATTCCCTTTTTATTTAGTATTTAACCCCATTTTGATTCATACTGCTGTAAGCCCTACCTAGACTACTATACTGTTGGTTATGTTGTGTTTACACTGGTTTTAAATGTTCTGTCATGTTTGTTGCAGATTTGGGCTCCCAGGACTGTTACGATATCCCTAGGACGTTTCCCTCTGACAAGAGCTGCTCGTTTGACTTCAACGAAAGCTTCAACAGCTACTTGGTCAGTCTTTACACGACATGCTCCTGAAATCAGTTTAAAACGATCAACGTAAAGGACCTCTCACATTGATACTGATCCTTCCAAGTATTGGACTATTATGACTATGGAGTTTTGAAGTGTACTAAGGTTCAGATTAAAGATAAGGGAAGCTTGTATGCTCTTACTACTTTTCGTGTGTGTGTGTACTTTCTTTTTGTCTATGCCCTCATGTAGCCTGCCTCTCTCTCTGCCCCCCCTCCCCTCCAGAAAAACAAAGGCATGATGCCAGTGGGCAGCCAGTCCATGGAGGAAGTTGACCAGAACTACGTACCCATGAGCGCCAACTCCCCGTCCCACCACCGCTCCGGCAGCCTGTCGGGCTGTGAACCCATCATGGAACCCAACTATGTCCCCATGACCCCGGGCCCGGGCACCTTAGAGTTCTCCCTGGGCAAGCAGGTTCCCCCGCCGGCCCACATGGGGTTTCGCTCAAGCCCCAATACCCCACCCCGCAGGCCCATGCTCATCAGCGATTGTCAGCCCCCGCCCGTGGACCGCAACCTCAAACCGGACCGCAAAGGTGAGGGGGGCAGGGAGGATGGCTGGGGGGTGAAGGGGTGTGGCTGTGAAGGGGAATGGGAATGGGATGTGTCTTTGAATGAGAGAGAATCTTGGTACGTTTGTCTTTATCTGCTGTTGCATCAATGTTTTCACAACTGCTCGTCTCTCTACATCCTGGCATTCAACTCTAACTCACGCACATTTACATGTGCTGGCTCATGGTTATGAAAGGCAGATTACCATTGCATTATTTTGAATTATAAACTGGGTGGTTCGAGCCCTGAATACTGATTGGCTAAAAGCTGTGGTATATCAGACCGTATACCACGGCTAAGGACTGTATCCAGGCACACTCTACATTGCGTCGTGCTTGAGAACAGCCCTGAGGTGCCGTATTGATCAAGTACAATACTTCAATATGTGTCATTATACAATTCCTGTATGGCATCAGACAGGAGTGCAGATTGTTGAGGCTCACCCTTTGCTCCTCTCCTCAACGTTGGCAGTGTTCTAGACCTCTCTCAATGTACACAGTGTTCTAGACAAAGCCTCCTCCACCCTCCTCTCAGCCTTCTCTTTTAGTTTAGCCCACTAGCCTATCCTCTCCCTCTCACCTCCTCCACCCTCCTCTCAGCCTTCTCTTTTAGTTTAGCCCACTAGCCTATCCTCTCCCTCTCACCTCCTCCACCCTCTTCTCAGCCTTCTCTTTTAGTTTAGCCCACTAGCCTATCCTCTCCCTCTCACCTCCTCCACCCTCTTCTCAGCCTTCTCTTTTAGTTTAGCCCACTAGCCTATCCTCTCCCTCTCACCTCCTCCACCCTCTTCTCAGCCTTCTCTTTTAGTTTAGCCCACTAGCCTATCCTCTCCCTCTCACCTCCTCCACCCTCTTCTCAGCCTTCTCTTTTAGTTTAGCCCACTAGCCTATCCTCTACCTCTCACCTCCTCCACCCTCCTCTCAGCCTTCTCTTTTAGTTTAGCCCACTAGCCTATCCTCTCCCTCTCACCTCCTCCACCCTCCTCTCAGCCTTCTCTTTTAGTTTAGCCCACTAGCCTATCCTCTCCCTCTCACCTCCTCTCAGCCTTCTCTTTTAGTTTAGCCCACTAGCCTATCCTCTCCCTCTCACCTCCTCTCAGCCTTCTCTTTTAGTTTAGCCCACTAGCCTATCCTCTCCCTCTCACCTCCTCTCAGCCTTCTCTTTTAGTTTAGCCCACTAGCCTATCCTCTCCCTCTCACCTCCTCCACCCTCCTCTCAGCCTTCTCTTTTAGTTTAGCCCACTAGCCTATCCTCTCCCTCTCACCTCCTCTCAGCCTTCTCTTTTAGTTTAGCCCACTAGCCTATCCTCTCCCTCTCACCTCCTCTCAGCCTTCTCTTTTAGTTTAGCCCACTAGCCTATCCTCTCCCTCTCACCTCCTCTCAGCCTTCTCTTTTAGTTTAGCCCACTAGCCTATCCTCTCCCTCTCACCTCCTCCACCCTCTTCTCAGCCTTCTCTTTTAGTTTAACCCACTAGCCTATCCTCTCCCTCTCACCTCCTCCACCCTCCTCTCAGCCTTCTCTTTTAGTTTAGCCCACTAGCCTATCCTCTCCCTCTCACCTCCTCCACCCTCCTCTCAGCCTTCTCTTTTAGCTTAGCCTGCTCTCCTCATTTTCTATCCCCCTCACCCCATTCAAAGGGACCTTTGTCCCTGAGTTCAGGGGGCCCTCTCCGGGGGGGTGGGGGGGGTGACCGGCCTGGGCCACCATCACCATGGAGCGCCCAGAGCGGTCACCTCTATCCCCATTGTCGTGCCCCCCCCCCTCTGAAAGGGCCTCTTTGATGGAGCAACAACCCCCTCCTGACCCACCAGGGGACATTTCAATCTAGAGCAGGAAGGATTTGAATATCCCTTGGGGGAGGCAGACCCAAAGCAGAGGTCATTACCAGTCACTGTCAATGGTAGAGAAGAACGGGGGAATGTTAGAAATCGTGAAGTCAGTCCCTCTCTGTTCACGGCTTAGAGCTTTAACTTTCAGGTCACTGACTCTTGGTTATTTTCATTCCTGTGTCTTCCATGGTGTCATCATGGGGTGCTGGATGTGAGTGGTTCGGTGCAAGGACATGTTAGACTGGAATGTTACTGTAGTCAGGGGCTCCTTATTACGGCGACAATGGGATCGGCAAACAGTTACTTGAGTTTTTCATAACCAAGGGCCATCACCGTGAACTTCCATCTCAATGCAATCTCTGTCCTCACCTAACCACCACTGCTATCCACCTGCTGAGTTTGGGACCTCTGTTGTCCAGCCTGTGTGTTCTTGTAGGGCTGTTGTGTTCTGTTGGCTTCAGGGTTAATCTCTCGAGCCTTCCCTCTGGCTCGCTGGCTCTGGTACAAATCCCAAATCAAATCCACCGCTAGACCCTATGCACTTGGTGGAAGTTTGACCATATTGCTTTAACAAGTCAATTCCTCTCAGATCTCCACAATTGAATAGGGTCCAGGGGTCCATTTGGGATTGGGCCTCTCTTGCTTGGTTTGATTCTGTAGGCGAGGTCTTGTGAGGCTGAAGCATCTGTGGTCGATGCCAACACGTAGCATCATTCACTTTCCTTATGGCTCGGTTCTAAATGTCTGCCATGGTTTTATCTGGAGTGCGCTGTGTTCTCTGGCTATAGTGAGGGTTATACATGCGGTTATAACGTCGGTCTGCTGGTGTACAGATACATGTGCGCTTTTATTGTCTGCTGTTGTGGATGTGTTGTTGCACTAAAAATGATCTTCCACACTCATACTGGTGCATGTTGTTGTCCTGTCAAGTCTGAGGCCAGCCATTGTTACAGGGTTCTGACTAGAGGGAGTACAGCTACGACCGGAAGTTCGTTTTTCATAGCTGGTTAGGAGAATTGACCCAGCAGGTTAGGAGGCATAGGTTAAGGTTAGGGAAATGCTCTCCTAACCTGCTATGAAAAGTCACTTCCGGTCGTAGCTGTACTCCCTCTAGTCACAACCATGTTGCGTGGAGTGAGGTGCATGATGGGAAATGTTAGCGTCTGCTGTTGCCATGGCGATGGTCCTGTCTATCCTGGTATATACACCAATAGGGACGAAGCAATGGCAGGGTGGAAGTAGTGAGTTGTCTCTCAACAGTCTGTTGATCTGTCGGCTTTGCATGGCAGGGTTTTATTAAAATAGGGGTTACAATGATGTCATCGTTTTATCAATGATGGTAATGTGAAAAGTCTTCTTTTTTTTTAACCAATCAGGTCAGAGTCCTAAAATAATAAGAGCAAAGGGGGTTGGTTTAGAGCGAACCGACTCTCAGACCGTAGGGGAGTTCCCAAGACGACGCAAGGGTAGGTACTACCAAACAACGACGCCTGAAACTGGGTTCTGAATACTCATCTCTCATTCTCTCCGAACGTGTCTGAACTCAACGCATGCTTCTGAATGTTCTCCTGTGACCTGTGACATCACATGGTATCCTGTCTCATCCAATCAACTAACTCCTGGACCAGCGGGGACCCTCTTCTGTTCAGTTGTCGTTTCCAATTCCACATTTTGCTCTCATAACACGTTTTTGAACCTCACCAACACCCTAGAGATGTTATCCTCTAGGCTTCTTCAGGAAATGGTGCAAAGATCATATCTCCGGGTGGAAGATCTCCAGTACATAGGAGAAAGTTGTCAGTGTACTAGTGTACCGCATCAACAACCAAATCTCAAGCCCATATATTCAAAATAATCAATAGCATTAATGATTTACACCAGTACAGTAATTGATTCTTAGGTTAGTGACACACACAAACACACCAGTGATGGACTGTTCTAACCAACTACCTCTTGTATTTTTAACACTGTTCCGCATGCTCCTGTTTCAACATGTACTTCTATCATGTGCTCTATTGTATTTGTAATGGAAGAAAGTTTATTGCTCAGGTACGATGAATGATATTTTCCCCTCTATGTTCTGTTCAGATATATATATATATAAATCTCTGGATTGCATGAAGGGTGTTTAGTACTGTAGGCTGAGAAGTGTTAGTGCTGCTGTCCCGTAGACTGCAGCACCAGATGGTGTTTTCTAGCCAGGCTGAGGGAACTATGCTGAATGTGTTTCTATAGCACCCGGGTTGCCAGATTGGGCTCTGTTACGTTAACCATGCGGAAGCAGTTGGCTGTGGACACTCAATGTGGATGTGCTCTATAAACCTATAACCAATTGATTACATTTTTGTATTACATTCAACTTCTCATATTGGAATCTAGCCTACAGTTTTAGTCTTGCAAGGAGGTATTGTGGCTTTTAGGGACCTCTGTTGGACAAATGAAAGCCTACATCCCCACCACCTTTTGTATGGTGGAATGGAATGTATTGGGTTGCAATGATGGTACGTGATGAGAGAGATTGACGGGGGTGTTTGCCCCTCCCCTCTACAGCCAAGCCCGCCCCTTTGGAGATCAAGCCCCTACCTGAGTGGGAGGAGTCATCGGCACCCGTCCGCTCGCCTGTCACCAGGTCTTTTGCTCGGGAGTAAGTGTCTTACCCTTTGACCTTTCACCTCTACAGCAGCTCAGGGTCAAAGTGGCCCTTAGACACACATCTAGGATTATTGTCGCTCACCGCATCCTAACCATTTGGGAGTAAAACGTAAAGCTGACCTTAGGTCAGCGTCAACTTAGTTGAATTCCTTTCTACTGCATGTGACTATAGGTTTGGTATTCTATCAGAACACTAACCCTCCACGCATTACTTTAGTCACCTCATAACGTGTCAAAGTAGTCATGTCTTAGAAATTAGCTTTTTGTATTTTTCCAGTGAGTCATTTTTTCTCTGCAGGGAACTCTGCAGGCCTGCTGCTATTTGTGTGTGTGTGTACCGACGGTGTGTTAAACAGTATGTGTGTGTGTGTGATGCTGCTCAGTCCCTCCAGGTTCCCCATGCCCCCCAGGCCTCCCTCGGTGCATAGCACCGCCTCCAGCACCGACTCCGAGGACTGTGATGAGAATTATGTAGCCATGGTCTCTAAGGCAGACGAACTCGTATGTAACACACGTCCTCAACTACTCTCTTCTAAAATATTCATGTTAAATCATACAATGATTTATGTACATTTTCCAAAAAAACAACTTGTCACATTAATAAGCTAATGTTCTACATACAGTCAGTAGCCAATGAATGTATTGCAATTAAATTATATATATTTTTTATTCATGGTAAAGTGCACCATTTGCAATGTAATTTGTCTGATGGCATATCTTAGTGGGCTAAATATCTATAGAGCAGCAGTATGCAGAAGAATTTAAATACACTACATGACCAAAGGTATGTGGACACCTGCTCTTCCAACGTCTCATTCCAAAATCATGGTCATTAATATGGAGTTGGACCCCCTTTGCTGCTGTCACAGCCTCCACTCTTCTAGGAAGGCTTTCCACCAGATGTTGGAACATTGCTGCTGGGACCTGCTTCCATTCAGCTACAAGCATTGGTTAGGTCGGGCACTGATATTGGACGATTATGCCTAGCTTGCAGTCGGCATTCCAATTAATCTGAAACGTGTTCGATGGGGTTGAGGTCAGGGCTCTGTGCAGGCCAGTCAAGGTCTTCCACACAGATCTCGACAAACAATTTCTGTATGGACCTCGTTTTGTGCACGGGGGCATTGCCATGCTGAAACAGGAAAGGGCCTTCCCCAAACTGTTGCCACAAAGTTGGAAGCACAGAATCATCTAGAATTTCATTGTATGCTTTAGCATTAAGATTTCCCATCACTGGAACTAATGGGCCTAGCTGGGAACCATGACAAACAGCCCCAGACCATTATTCCTCCTCCACCAAACTTTACAGTTGGCAATATGCATTGGGGCAGGTAGCGTTCTCCTGGCTTCCGCCAAACCCAGATTTGTCCATTGGACTGCCAGATGGTGAAGAGTGATCACTCCAGAGGATGCGTTTCCACTGCTCCAGAGTCCAATGGCGGCGAGCTTTACCCCTCTCCAGCCCACGTTTGGCATTGTGCATGTGGCTGCACGGCCATGGAAACCCATTTCATGAAGCTCCCGGTGAACAGTTATTGTGCTGATGTTGCTTCCAGAGGCAGTTTGGAACTCTGTAGTGAGTGTGGCAATCGAGGACAGACGTTTTTTACGTCCTACATGCGTTCGCACTCAGCGGTCCCGTTCTGTGAGCTTGTGTGGCCTACCACTTCGCGGCTGAGCCGTTGGTGCTCCTAGACATTTTCACTTCACATTAACAGCACTTACAGTTGACCGGGGCAGCTCTAGCAGGGCAGACATTTTATGAACTGACTTGTTGGAAAGGTGGCATCCTACGATGGTATCATGTTGAAAGTCAGAGCTAGTCAGTCAGGCCATTCTACTGCCAATGTTTGTCTATGGCGATAGCGTGGCTGTATGCTTGATTTTATACACCTGTCAGCAACGGGTGTGGCTGAAATAGCCAAATCCACTAAGTTGAAGGGGTGTCCACATACCTTTGTGTGTATATAGTGTAGTCTGACTTCACTTCAAAACATACTACTGTTTTTTGTTAGTGTGATGACATTGAAATGATGAGTCCACGTTTCTTGTTTCTAATTTCCCATGTTAGTATAGTATACCTAGTAAAAATCATAGTCCGTTATCATCCTCCTCGGCCTCCCAAACCTTATCTTTTATGGAGAAAGATGGTTGCCACAGAAGGACTCCTCTTCAACACTTCTATTTTCTTCACCTCTTCTTTCCCTCTTCATCACTTGTCATCCTGCTTTTTTTGTCTTTTTCGTTTGCGCTTTCACTCTTTTCCCCCTGCAGGTATTCAGTCCATCTGGTGGACATCTCCTTCCCCCTGCAGGTATTCAGTCCATCTGGTGGACATCTCCTTCCCCCTGCAGGTATTCAGTCCATCTGGTGGACATCTCCTTCCCCCTGCAGGTATTCAGTCCATCTGGTGGACATCTCCTTCCCCCTGCAGGTATTCAGTCCATCTGGTGGACATCTCCTTCCCCCTGCAGGTATTCAGTCCATCTGGTGGACATCTCCTTCCCCCTGCAGGTATTCAGTCCATCTGGTGGACATCTCCTTCCCCCTGCAGGTATTCAGTCCATCCGGTGGACATTTCTTTTTTGCTCCTTCTATTCTTCTAACTTGTTTTTCTTCCATCAGTTCTCAAGGACCCTTTTTGTTGACTGGTCAGATAAATGATTTTCCCTGGCTCAGACTCCATGATCTGGTGGTGTAGGCATGTGAACACAACCACGGGTCTCCACCTTTCCCACTTTGTCTCCCAATTTGTCTCACCGCTGTTTAGTCTTCCCGCTGTTTCTAATCTGTCTGAATATAGCCAAAATGTCCTAAATACATTTTTTTAAACATTTTTTTTATAAATATTTTCCCGGTGGGTGTCAATAAATTGAACAGCACAATCACTGTTTAACGTTGTTCCGTTCTCTCCTAAAGGAAATTCTTAACTATACTAAATTGACTGGTTAACTTCACCAACAACAAAATGGGTAATTTCCTGTATAGTATGTCTGCTTGATTGTTTGTTTTCCAGGTCTTTATGACCTTTTTATTTATATTTTTTCCCTTATCGTTTCTTCGCCTTTACCTAATGTTTACTTCCTGTTGCTTTTTTCACTCATTTATATTTTTTCCTAGTCCCTCTCTTCCTCTTCCCCCTCTCAGTACAGCCTGTGTTATTGTTTGACCTCTGACCTTTCCCTGCTGTCTCTGTAGAGAGGAGTCCTTCTACTGCACTGTCCCCATCACCCCTGTTAAGAGGGAGATGGAGGGCCTTGACACCGTAGAGGAGGTGAGACGGGTTGCCAAGTGTGGTTAGACAAGCTGCCTGGGTTGCCAGTTTGGAGCCTAACCGGAGATGCCCATAGAGCCTATGCTCTCACTGCATGGCGTGGGTTGTGGTGTAATTTCCCCCCCAAACCCCACTAAGATTTCAGACACCGTCTGCAGTGGTAGTGTACATGCTGACGTGACTTGAGGTTTGCGTAATAACTCAATGTAGTGTTTAGTAGTAGACTGTCCTAGAACTGTCTCCATTGTAGCTGTACTACCACTCCTCTTGCCCACACCTAGAGTGTAGCACTAACATTTAATCATGCTCTGTGAGTGTCATCATCCCCCTATCTCCACTGTAACATGGTATCTCCCTTGTTGCTTAGAACATGAAGCTGGGTGCGCCCATGACGGCGGATGGGGGGAGCAGCCCAATGGTGAAGCCCAAGGGAGACAAGCAGGTGGAGTACCTGGACCTAGACCTGGACCCCGGCAAGTCTACCCCACCACGGAAGGTGAGACAGATCTCTCTCTCTCTCTCTCTCTCTCTCTCACTCTCTCTCTCTCTCACTCACTCACTCACTCACTCACTCACTCACTCACTCACTCACTCACTCACTCACTGTGACCTGCGTTTCTTCCTTTCCAGAAGAAGAGTAATGGGATTGGTCTGGCGGTGTCAGATGAGCGGGTGGACTACGTGGTGGTGGACCAGCAGCGGACGCAGGCCCTCAAGAGCACCCGGGAGGCCTGGAACGATGGACGCCAGTCCACAGAGACAGACACCTCTACCAAAGGGCCCAAGTGACCCCCAGCTCACCCAGCTACAGCCCCACGCTGCTGGGCCGCAGACATTACTCCAAGCCCGGGCTCGGGCCCCGGCCTTCACCTCCTCCAGACTCCTAGTGCCGAAGTGAAGGGGCTGGCGGACCTCCAGGGCCGCTGAACTGTCTTTAGTTTACACTGCCATCAGTCAGTCTGAGGACAGAACAGCGACAGCACAGCGCCCCTCTGTGGCAGACAGGGGGTATGTGACCAGGAATAAGCTGAATGCAGTATGGATGCAAGTAGGTTTGATTGATGTATCGGTCCTCCCCTACCTGATATGGGGACTCTGTAAAGACATTACCACATCCACAAAGACTTGGAGTCTGGAACACTTACTGCCACTTATGGTAGATTTTTCCTCTAGTTGGTTGGAGAATGACCAGGAGACAACTTAAAGACATTTCCTTTATGATTAAATCACAACACTGTGGGACACTGTCTGGAGTCTGTTTTGGGAGAGAATGAGTCATTTCTCTTTCAGAATGCTTAGTGTCTACTTAATACTTTACTGCCAAGGTTGCCTAGTTTTGCTGGTAGGAAATTGGGCCATTTTTCTCTTGTACAGGTCTAATATTATCCAAAACATTGTAAGAGAGAGAACCAGGTTTTCTTAGTGAAAAACTTGTTGTGAATGCAAGAAAATAGAAAACAAGTAACTTTTTTCTGAAACGCAACTGACCAAGTGCTCAATCAAAGGTTTGGATTCACTGAAACGTCATTTAATCGACTGAGAAATGATTCTCTTCCTCGTTTAGTTTTTAGTGGAAGAGGAAACGGCTTGACATTTGCAAAACAAAAAGAGTTGTACAAAGTGTTATGTATATAAACAGAAAGTGTCCTTTATTCAACACTATATATGGTGTGTGGTAATTCTGCAGGGTGGAATTCTATACGCTCTCCGAGATGGTATCGGGACATGTGATATGAAATGACAGAATCAACTGTGACGGCTTTTAACGGGAAGCTCCCCGACACTTTCTGTGAGTTATGCAAAGGTGTCAAACGTAGGTTTATAGGAGAGAGAAATCAGGTACTCATTCAAATACTAATAACAGCTATTTCCATTTCTAATTTATTTTGAGTTATCTCAACGATAGATGTCCAAGTAATCTATAAACGGACAGATTTGATGCTATAGAGCAAAGTGCTGTTGAAAAATACCTTCTCAACGAGCACCAGTCAACTTGTTTCAGGAGGTTATTATTGTGATGGCGTGTCGATTTCATTCTCTCTTAGGTTTTAATTTATTTCAAAAGGATTTACACGCACACCGTTCTGGGGTCTGATGTATGTATGCCTTACGATCTACTTTACTTGATATGTCTTTGTAAATAGTGAGATTGTGATGTTTTACCTAAAAAAGAAAATACTTCAGAATCGTAGTGTTTTTTTTTCATGACTATTGGCTTTACTAACTTTCCAGGGACCCTATTCAGTGTCTTGAGTAGGAGTGCAGAAGCCGCTTTCCCGAAAGCATCTTAAGGCTAAATTCATTGTTAGAACCATAGGATCCTACGGTTCTAATGATGAACTTATTAGCCTTGAGATAGTTTTGGGAACCCGGCCTTGGTTTAGGATCAGGTCTCCACTGTTTGTGTAATCTTAGTCATTGTAAAAGGCAAACAACTGATTCTAGATCAGCACTCTTACGCTGAGATTCTTCATGAATACAGGCCCATTTCTCTCTTAAGTCCTAAGCATGTTATACCAGGAGAATTAGTCTTTGCTGTATATATTTGCACCAACTATTCCAGCCTGTATCATTTGAATTGAAAACCTGTGCCTGTACTGTCATTTCCATACTACTTCATTCTCACCATCCCATTGCAGCTTTGTCTGTCTCGAGACCAACTGCAAAACGTTGATGCTTTCTTTTCTTTAATGAATCAAAAGAGAAACATTTCCATTTGAAAGTAAACGAAATAAAACAACCTTTTTTGCGTCTGTTTGTCACCGACACCCTACAGTATGTCACCTATGTTAAAAAAAAATTGGCGTACTATAGGGAGGAAAACAATGACAGAGGAAAGAGAAAAGAACAAAGGCCAGGAAGTCCCACCCACTGAGGCTGATGGGAGGAGCTGGAGGACATGCTCATTATGACTGGAATGGAGTCTAACATGGTTTGTGTTTGACCATCTATTCCATTCCAGCCATTACAATGAGCCCGTCCTCCTGTAGCTCCTCACACCAGCCTCCTCTGGACCACAGACATTTCTAGAGGAATGAGAAATGCACGCACAAAGTGATGTGCTGTACTAAATTGTGCCATTCTGTTTCAGGAAGTGTCCAAATGCCTACCACTTCCCCAATCAATGATTACCTCACCTGTTCACTATTCTCTCATTTTTATTTGATAGCTCTCCATTTAGCCACCAAGGGAAAAAAATCTTCAACATGCAGTAATTTGCATACAAATCTAATCTTTCACATTTCAGTCATTTTCCTTGAAGATTTGGAGCAACATGTAATCTGGATGAAAAGGGGACAGTTGTCTATGTATGGGAAGTGTGCTTGGACTGAGTGGGTAAGTGTCTGTAGAAAGATGAGAGAATTGATTGCACTTAGGGGTTTTGTACTACATTGGCTGCGTTAAGACAGGCAGCCCAATTCTGATTTTTTTTCTTCACTAATTGGTCTTTTGACCAAACAAATCAGCGCTGAAAAATATTGATGTGATTGGTCAAAAGACTCATTAGTGAAGAAAAATCAGAATTGGGATGCCTGTGTAAACGCACCCTTCTAGCCTTTACTCCTCTTGTCACTGTTAGTGCACATAAGTCTCTGCAAGCTACTGTGTCAAATTCATTAGCATGTTCCTGTCATTTTGACACATTTAAATGGGAATCAAATTATTATAAAAGGACTGTAATCATATTTAGTCAAAAAATGTACTTGAGGAGCATTGTAAATGTGGTTGGTGGAGATGGCCTGAAGTATTCCAGTTTCTTCTGTGATTAATCTTCAACACATTCTTATTTTTTATCATTTCTTTGCGTCTGATTTTTTTAGCATACCCGATTCGAACAACCAAAAATGACATGGAATCGGATATTTCAAGGTACACTTCAAACCACCAAAGTCTTTATTCCAGGCCTTGCGACTTGTCTGAACAGTCAAATTTACCCTCAAGTGGTTTTTAGACTTACGTGGCATATCTTGTTGCTTGCTAGCTGGTTTGTTTACTGAAACGTGGTAGCTAACTAGCTAACTTGTTAATTGTTTACAAACGAATTAGTGAATGTGCTAAACAGCTACCTAGGTAGCTATTTGATTGCTGTGACTTGTCAAAAAATACGGGTTTTGAAAGTTGGATAATCTTATCCTTCGAGGTTTTAAAAGCATTTTAACACTGATTTTGAACATTGAACTTCACATTTCTTGTCACTGTTTGCCACAGTAGCTTGTAGAGAGACTTCTTACGCGTGCACTCATAATAAATGAGCCTTTCATGTCATTTCTGACACATTTTAAATGGAAATCATCAGAGGACCGTAATCATAATTAGTCTCAAATTGAACTTGTTGAGGAGCAGTGGAAATGTGGCAGGTGGAGATGGCCTAAAGTACTCCGGGTTCTATGATTCATCTTCAACACATTCTTATTTTTATGTCTGTGTTTGTCTTCCATAGTTCCCAATTTATTTACTTCTACTGTCGGGATCTTTAAGTTGGGTGTAATTCCATAAATTATGAGCATGGCATTGTTCTTGGATGTCTAAAGTTGTTTTGTTCTATTTTGTCTCACTGTTCCTCTGGTTGAAAAATAATGTTTAGAAAGAGGAACCACCTTGTAAAACAATGGGTAGGGACTTATAGGAACCACCACGTAAACTAGTAATTTATCAATGTCAGTCTTGCCCTTGCTGTTGATCAATTACACCACTAGGGGGCATGGTTGCTTGATAAACCAGTGAAGAAGTTGACGGGCCACAATGTGCATCACGTTGTGCGCGACAGGGTGCTGCAGTACATTCTGAGAAAGATTGATGGACATCGTTTCTTTCTTGACAAAAACACTCACCCGAGTTGAATGTTCAACTATGTTATTATGGAGGATGAGTAATGATGTGTATGTGATAAGTTAAGGCTACATATCAAAAGATAGTTTTTTTTTTTTTATTGGACTTGATATACATGGGAATGGTAGAAACACCTTCAGGACCAGTATCCTAGACACAGATTAAACCTTGACTAAAAAGTGTCCTTAATGTAGAATCTCAACTGGAAGTGTTTTTAGTGGAGGACTAGGCAGGGAAACTGTCCATCTGTGTACATTGGAAGCTGCAGGATCAGCTAAAGGTTGAATTTGATAGGTTCTACTCCAGTGGTTATGATGAAACAACTGGCACCACTTCAATGAATCCACATTGTTTTCCAACCCAAGTCCTGTAGGTGGACAATAAACCAAGACACCCTCTTAAATCTCTCACACTTACTTTTAGCCACACATAACATCAAAGTAACTTTGCAAAGGGCATACATACTATATCACAACATAGTCCACTAATACAATATATCACTGTCGATATATCACGGCAGAATTCTCCCCTTTTCCCAGTCCCAAAGACATTCGGCTACACCTCAACATAAATCTCGGAGTACTTCCTCTAACCCCCGTCATACAGATTTATGCCGTTGAAACCGGTCTCCCATTTATTCCTCAAATACAGAAGTGCTAGAGCAAATGGCGCTAGGCTAGCTACTGTTGGGCGGCCATCTTTAATCCTATAAATCACTACTCCACATCTGATGATAGATTTACTCCTTGGCTACAGTCACAGATGTCTGTGTTTTGCTGTACTGCATTAAGACTGATTGCTGAGTAAAGACCCTAATTGAAGTAAATTACTTGTGATTGACTGTAGTGCATGGGTGTCAAACTCATTCCATGGGGGCCTAGTATCTGGTTTTAGGGTTTTCCTTTCAATGAGGACCTAGACAACCAGGTGAGGGGGGCTCCTTACTAATTACTGACCTTAATTAATCAATCAAGTTCAAAGGGAGGAGCGTAGACCCACAGACACTCGTCCTCCATGGAATGAGTTTGACACGTGGTGTAGTGGGACAGAGCTGGGAAGCTGTGATATTGCTACTGGGTTAGCTACATTACCTGGGTTGTCTCTACCAGGGCTACTGTATGCAAGCATTCATATTGCTGTAACATCATATACCCAAATGTTATGTTTGTCTCAGCTGTTTACCACGAAAAGTGACGTGGTGTCCACTTTGTTGTTTGAGCCACAGATGGCCCCTTTCATTTCCCTGCTTTCGTCCAATAGGTGACTAAGCCTGTTGACTGTCACTCTGCTACTCGATGCTCATGACTGTGTTTTTTTAGTTGTACTAAAACATAATACACATTTCCATAGATTACATTATACGAGCTGGTGTCTGTCTCTTTTTTTTACCTCACATTCTCTGTGGTGCTGAATGTGCGAGGTACTGATATGCCTCGTTATGATAAGAATAATGACATACATTTGTTTGGAGAATGTAGAACCCATTTAGCGTTCCTTGATCAGTGTTATTCTGACTTCAAACACTTTGTAGTCGATAGAGATGAAGAATAAAGGTGTTTTGTTTTAGGTTGCTGACAAGCATTTTAATGTAGAGATGTTAGATATCAAACCAGCCTGGGATGTTGAGAAGCCACTGTGTGTGTGTTAAGGCTGTGACGATACCAGTATCGCAATATTTCTTTCATACCAAAAATGAAAACACGAAGCAGATCTCTTTGGTCCTTTAAAAACCTGCTCTATGTAACATATTGTACTACCGTTTAGAAAATAAATACATGTGACTCTGGATGACATCATAATGCTCGTTTCCAACATTGGAGCTGATTTCTAAACAAGTTCAACCCGCCATGTGTTGTGTTCCCTTACCCCCATACTAACGAGTAGCACCATACTGGTATGGTCCCGGCCCTAGTGTGTGTGTGTGTGTTTTACAATGTGTTCATGTTGAGAAAGATATAGAGACAGGATGTGGGTGCATTTTTGGGAGAAAGAGCGGGCAGTAGAGGGAGTGTGAGTGTGTGTTTTTGACACTGTTTGAGAGATGGAGAGAGACTGTGTGCATATTTTTGGGAGAAGGAGAGAGAAAGACGGAGGAGGAGGGAGTGTGTTCCTGTCTGTGTGTGTGTGTGTGTGTGTATGCTTCTCCATGCAGATTGGGATGTGAGGCTCTCTCTGCCGTATCTTTGACAGTGTGTGAGTAATGGAACAGTCCCTCGGTTCCAAACAGGGCCAACAGAATAATGATGAGGCTGGGGAGGGTGAGAGCTGCTCCTGGGTGAGCTGTGAGCTCCGGGCCTGACTGTCCTGCTGGACCTCTGCCTGGACTGATGGGAGCTGTCAATAACTGAGCCCGAGACTTGCTTGGGCTGCACAACCCTGCCAGCATGTCTCTGGCTGTGGGTCTGCCGGTCTGTCTGTCTGTCTGTCTGCCAGCCTCTTCTCTAAGTCTGACTGTTTGCCTGCTGTTTGCCTGATTGGGGGAGTGTGTCTATCTGTTTTGGGTGTATTATCCTGTCAGCTTATCAGTGTCTGTGTCCACCTGTATGTCCTTGTGCGTGTCCATGTGTCTCACTGGCAGCCTGCCTGTCTGTCTACCTCTCTAGCGCTCTTTCATTCTGCCTGTCTGTCTGCTTCCCTCTCTCCCTCCAGACTCCCACCCAGCCGTCTCCCTCTCTCCCTCCAGACTCCCACCCAGCCGTCTCCCTCTCTCCCTCCAGACTCCCACCCAGCCGCCTCCCTCTCTCCCTCCAGACTCCCACCCAGCCGTCTCCCTCTCTGCATCTAAAATGTTTGAATCCCATTAAGACCCGAACAGTGTCGGGGTGAATCTCAAACACTTCTAGATGCGTCATCAATGTTGTGGGCCTCCAGTCAGACAGAATCGATCCATTCATGTGTCTCCCAAATGGCACCCTACCCCTACTTACTTCTTTCAATGGGGCTCTTGTCAGAAATAGTGCACTATGTAGGCATCCTCCCCCTCCTGGCTCACTTCACCAAGCCAAAACCCTCCTCAGGCACAACTCTCCCTCGTAGCCTGTCTATCCTGTCAACTACACTTCACATCATCGCCTCAATTCCTCAACTTCCTGGAAACAAGTTAGTTCTTGTTAGTCCAGTCTATTCATTCTATTTCTATGCATTTAATCCTCTCCAATAAGTGAAATCCGGATAGATAACTTTTGAAAAACAGGGCCCAGGGGATGCGGATTGTTCTGTTCCACCCTCTCACATATAGGCTGGTTGTAATGAGATTTAGGGAGGATCAAGGACCGCGTTGTGTGGGAATGGAATATAATCAGAGCTTTGGAGAGGAAAGACATTAGTATATTCTAAATAGTAATAATAGTATTTAAAGTGTGGGATTGAATGAGGATTCATAGTTCAAGTTATGAGAACAATGATTTGAGTCATTATCCACTCTGCAATTTTTACTGCAGTTATTATGCGTTGGTTTTTAGGCCCATTAAACAAGGTTATGCTAGGTCATTGAGCTGGAACTGCTCTGGTTTGAGGAAAAAGTTTATCTGCTGTGTCTTAAGCGCAATGTAATTAGTATATAACGACTCTATCATTGTAAAACTATCTGCTTCTTTCTCTTCTAGAATGCCAGTAGTTGTCGTTCAGCAGTTATGATGATGGCATTACTTCCTCATGTAAAGTAGGACTAACTTTTCTGTACGTGATCAATGATTGGTTGAGAAGACACGTTTGCACCAATTAGTTAAGAAGTGAATTAGTACAGAAACATGAGCCGAGCACAGCTTCACTCATGTTCAATTGAACTGGATGAAAGCTACATTATTTGTTGACTGATTTCACCAACATTCAGTGACAAATGGGCATCAAAGAGCGTGACATATTGGCAGATGTGATCAACTGTTAGTATTCCATTGATTGCAGAGAAGAGAAATAGACATGCCACGTGTGCTCATTCACTCTCCTTCGTCTACAGTGAGGAGGAGTGTTAATTGCGGGTGAAGAGTGAGGGATCTGTGATGTGTGCAGATGGATTTGTCTCTAATTGCTCAGCTGCATGATCTCTGTGTGACGGGATATCTTCTCTGTTTCCAGACCACGCACTAAAGTATCCAGTCCCTCTCAGAAACTGAATCACATATCTACTCTACAATCAGTAAGTCATCTAGCCTACGGCAGGACTGTACTCAGAAGTGGATATATATATATACACAGTGCCTGTCAAAAGTTTGGACACACCTACTCATTCAATGGTTTTTCTTTATTTGTACTATTTTCTACATTGTAGCATAATAGTAAAGACATGAAAACTATGAAACAACACATGGAATCATGTAGTAACCAACAAAGTGTGGAACAAATCAAAATATATTTTATTTTCAGTAGCCACCATTTGCCTTGATGACAGCATTGCATAATCTTGGCATTCTCTCAACCAGCTTCATGAGGTAGTCACCTGGAATGCATTTAAATTAACAGGTGGACCTTAGGTTAATTTGTGGAAGTTCTTTCCTTCTTAATGCATTTGAGCCAGTTGTGTTGTGACAAGGTAGGGGTGGTATACAGAATATAGCCCTATTTGATAAAATACCAAGTCCATATTATGGCAAGATCAGCTCAAATCAGCAAAGAGACAGTCCATCATTAATTTTAAGACATGAATGTCAGCCAATACGGAACATTTCAAGAACTTTTAGAGCTTCTTCAAGTGCAGTCTCAAAAACCATCAAGCGCTATGATGAAACTGGCACTCATGAGGACCACCACAGGAAAGGAAGACCCAGAGTTACCTGTGCTGCGGAGGGTAAGTTCATTAGAGTAACCAGCCTCAGAAATTGCAGGCCAAATAAATGCTTCACAGAGTTCAAGTAACAGTCACATCTCAACTTTAACTGTTCAGAAAAGTCTGCGTGAATTAGGCCTTCATGGTCGAATTGGTGCAAAGAAACCACTACTAAAGGACACCAATAATAAGAAGAGACTTGCTGGGAGCAATAGACATTAGACCGGTGGAAATCTGTGCTTTGGTTTGATGAGTCCAAATTTGAGATTTTTGGTTCCAACCGCTGTGTCTTTGTGAGACACAGAGTAGGTGAACGGATAATCTCTGCATGTGTGCTTCCCACCGTGAAACATGGAGGAGGGGTGTAATGGTGTGTGGGTGCTTTGCTGGTGAAACTGTCAGTGATTTATTTAGAATTCAAGGCACACTTATACAGCATGGCTACCATAGCATTCTGTAGCGATACGCCATCCCATCTGGTTTGCGCTTCGTGGGACTATCATTTGTTTTTCCAACAGGACAATGACCCAACACATCTCCAGGCTGTGTAAGGGCTATTTCACCAAGAAGGAGAGTGATGGAGTGCTGCATCAGATGACCTAGCTTCCACAATCACCTGACCTCAACCCAATTGAGATGGTTTGGGATGAGTTGGACCGCAGAGTGAAGGAAAAGCATCCAACAAGTACTTATATGTGGGAACTCCTTCAAGACTGTTGGAATAGCATTCCAGGTGAAGCTGGTTGAGAAAATGCCAAGAGTGTGCAAAGCTGTCATCAAGGCAAAGGGTGGGTACTTTGCGAATCTAAAATCTATAATATATTTGATTTGTTTAACACGTCTTTGGTTACTAAATGATTCCATAGTTTTGATATCTTCACTATTATTCTGCAATGTTGAAAATAGCAAAAATAAAGAAAAACCCTTGAATGAATAGGTGTGTCCAAACATTTGACTGGCACTGTATATATAGAGAGAGCTTTCTGGGTTAGTTTATTTGCTTGTATCAGCTAAGTCTATGTATAGTCTCATAGCAAAGGGTCTGAATACTTATGTCAATTATTTGTATTTTTAATACATTAATACATTTGCAATCATTTCTAAAATCTGTTTTTGCTTTGTCATTATGGGGTTGTGTGTGTATTGATTGATGAGGGAGAAAAAGTATTTAATACATTTTAGAACAAGGCTGTAATGTAACAGAATGTGGGAAAAGCCAAGGGGTCTGAATACATTCCGAATACACTGTATTGTAGCTAAAAGCCATGCACAGCATTTTGGACATTCAGACCGTTCAGACAATGTCAGCAAGTGTATTGTCACATGCCTCCTACCAGGAAATAGCAACTCCAGGGTCAGGGAAAATGTACTTGTCACTGAACGTCCATTGTACCTGAGAGGGTCTGTAGTTTTGAGCTTAAAGGAATAATCCACTCAAAAATATATAATAGATATTTTTTTCATTAGTTCACTGTTGATACAGTGCCAAAGTGTTTTGCATGTCAGCAATCACGTTTTCAAGATATTGGACTTTCAAGAAGCAAATTGTCACTTGCCACCATCATGATGATGCAACATCCATCATATGATGCAGAACGCAGTGCATTTTTCCTTTTAATGCAGAGGGATGGGTCTAAATCTTTAACTACTCTACCATCCTAAGAACCAAACTATTTACAAGGGAATACCCCTGGGCCCTAAATCAAATGATGTTTATGTTAATACATAGCTAGATAAGTCTACAAGTCCATTTCTGTTCATCTATCTTCCCTACTGAGAAAATGTTGTCTCCCTGTGACGGCCATTTTAGCTAAGTGCAGATCCTTTTCCAAATGTCCAACTCCTTTATTCAAATCATCTTCATGTGAATGAACAGATAAGTCCCATATCAGTGCACTTATCTTCCCCAGTGAGAGAATGTTGCCCTGAAGGTGGCCATCTTGGCTGAGTACTGCTGAGCGCAGGTTATTTTCAAATACATTACCTTTATTACACTCCCTTTATTCAAATCATCTTCATGTGAATAAACAGAAAGATAAGTCCCATATCAGTGCATCTTTCTTCCCCCAGTGAGAGAATGTTGTGGCCCAGTGGCGGCCATTTTGTCTGAGCAGTGCAGCATTGTCCTAGTGAATGACAGCTCCAGCTGCATTATTGATTATTAGTGCTCGGGGGGGGGGGGGCGAGCGCCACTTTCCAGCACAGCAACTTGTGTTGATAAAGCAGACACATCAGATAGGAGTTGACTGGAGCTGCTTTTAGCAGCCCTTGAGTGTCTGTGAACGTAGGAGACAGACGGCTGGTGAACGCAGCTCGGGCGCCGCGGTAGGAGACAGGAGGCTGGTGAACGCAGCTCGGGCGCCGCAGCAAATACCCATCCGTCTGTGTAATAGGGCTTGTCAAAGTTTTAAAGTGGATCAGCAGTTCATTTGAGCGGGGCGCGTTCTTTCCGAAACGAGAGGCTGATCAGCTGTGAAAGCCCCATTGAGGGCTCTCTAAAAACGCTGTTGATGCGGAACAATTTTATTTTTGTCAGTGTGTGACTTCCTGTCCCATTCTCATTCTGTCACTGTTGTCAGGCCAGGTTTTTCTACGTTTAATCTGTACCATTCAGTCGCTCCTCTCCTCAACCGCATTGGTTATTTACCAACAAACGGAAGCGGAATGAATTAATAATTGAATTAGTTTTCTGCTCTTCTTTGAAGCCTTATGTAAATGGTTGACATCTATAATTGGGCCGCCACATCCCATCAGCGGTATAGGGACCTTTTTCTATGTGGTTAGTTTCTTTTCAAAATAGATCCTAGTTGTGCTTGGGGTGAAGAGACTCAATGCTGCTATCCCTGTCTTATCTCTTGATCATTCTTCTTCTCACTTTCTCACACACACACACACACACACACACCACACACACACGTATGCCTGCGTGCGCACACGCTTTCCACCTCTGTTAGTCGAACGGTATGCCAGCAGGATACCACCCTGCATCCCACTGCTGGCTTGCTTCTGAAGCTAAGCAGCTAAGCAGGGTTGGTCCTGGATGGGAGACCAGATGTTGCTGGAAGTGGTGTTGGAGGGTCAGTAGGAGGCACCCTTTCCTCAGGTCTAAAAAATAATATCCCAAATCCCCAGGGCAGTGATTGGGGACATTGCCCTGTGTAGGGTGCTGTCTTTCGGGTGGGACATTAAACAGATGTCCTGACTCTCTGTGGTCACTAAAGATCCCATGGCACTTATCGTAAGAGTAGGGGTGTTAACCCTGGTGTCCTGGCTAAATTCCCAATCTGGCCCTCATACCTTCACGGTCACCTAATCATCCCAAGTTTACAATTGGCTCATTAATCTCCCTCCTCTCACCTGTAACTATTCTCCAGGTCGTTGCTGTAAATGAGAATGTGTTCTCAGTCAACTTACCTGGTGAAATAAGGGTAAAACAAAAGAAGTTGGTAAGATGAAGAAGCCTGCCCTCAGGCAACCCAGACAGCCCACCCACTCCCCCTCAAACTAGACATGGGATGTCTGTCTGGTTCTGTGTTCAGCAGTGTGGGGTTGGCAGAGGGGCTTATGTTATGAGGAACAAGACAGACAACCCAGAATGGCCAACCACGAGTGAAGGACTTTGTAAAAGGTGGTAATTCAGTCTAATCATCATTACACAGTCATTACATTAAGACATCACTTATTCGTTTCTCTCTCTGTGTGTGTGTGTGTTCTCTGAGGCTCTGCCTGTCTCTCCTATTAATTCTCAATCCTCAATGTAATCACCAGTCTTGGCTGCAGCAACCAGAAGCCTACTACTCAGACATGTTCTGAAAATTGAACTTTTCAAGCTTTGATGCATGTTTACTTGGCTTTTCGCCGGCCTTGGAAGAAGTGCTGGGAGTTGTTGTTGTAAAAATTCTGGAGGCAATAATTGTTTGTCTCAGAGAGAGCGAGAGAGACATAAGTGAGATATTTTAAAGCAGCGTTGTCCTTCGGTTAAAGATGGAACCACTGACATCATTATTGCATCATCTATTTGGACTAAGAGTACTGTACAATACAACAAGATAACTTTGTGACATCTGCTGATTTGATTTTCTGCTTTATCTCACGAACACGTTCTACACGTATTTCACCAGTTATGGAAGATATTTTCTTTTGACAGTCTCGTTACAATCAATTGAGGAATGGTTTAATCTAATCAGGGCGGCAGATAGAGGGAGAGAAACATGCTCAGTCATTCTCCACACACTTTTGAACCGCTGCCATCCACTTCACACAGTCTTCACTCCTAGACTGCCAGGACATGACAAGCGAGAGTAACTCCTAATGCAACAGAGAGGGGCAACGTTGTTACATCCAATGCCTGTTTGCCTGAGGCTGACGCCGATGCCGATGCCGCGCAGGTGCTTGTACGCGTCTACACATGCATATACACACACTCGCATTCAAACGCACACATGTGCACACACACATGTAAATAGTACTCAAGCGTATTGAGCTGATCTTGCTCTTTTGCTTTCGTTGTCTTTTTTATTTTTTGCATTGTTGATTTCTTTTTTAATTTCTATTTTTCTTTTGTTCTTTTTGTTGGTGCATTGTGGGACTGTGGCTTGGGTGGGAGGGAATGTAAGGAGAGGTTTGTTTTTCGGGGTGGGGGATCTTGAATGGTTGGTGGCCTGGTGGTTGGGAGCTTGGGCCGGTGACCAATAGGACACTGGTTCGGGTCCCCGTTTTGACTTTGTGGGAGTTCTGTCGAGGTGCCCTTGAGCATGGCGTTGACCCTGGTTGCTCCTGTGTGTGGCTCTGGATGGGAGTCTGTTACATGACTGAATGTAATGTAAATGTTGAGTGGCTTCACTGCAGGTCGATTGTATGTTTTAATTTTCGATAAATCAAAAATGATAATCAAAACATTCTAATGCAACATGTCTGTGTGTGTGTGTGGACACATGTGTGTGGACACATGTCTGTGTGTGTGTGGACACATGTCTGTGTGTGTATGGACACATGTCTGTCTGTGTGTGTGTGTGTGTGTGTGTGTGTGTGGACACATGTCTGTGTGTGTGTGTGGACACATGTCTGTGTGTGTGTGTGGACACATGTCTGTGTGTGTGTGTGGACACATGTCTGTGTGTGTGTGTGGACACATGTCTGTGTGTGTGTGGACACATGTCTGTGTGTGTGTGTGTGGACACATGTCTGTGTGTGGACACATGTCTGTGTGTGTGTGTGGACACATGTCTGTGTGTGTGTGTGGACACATGTCTGTGTGTGTGTGCGGACACATGTCTGTGTGTGTGTGCGGACACATGTCTGTGTGTGTGTGGACACATGTCTGTGTGTGTGTGTGGACACATGTCTGTGTGTGGACACATGTCTGTGTGTGTGTGCGGACACATGTCTGTGTGTGTGTGGACACATGTCTGTGTGTGTGTGTGGACACATGTCTGTGTGTGTGTGCGGACACATGTCTGTGTGTGTGTGCAACCTGGCGTCAGTGTATGTGCATTTGTGTGCGTGTATTCGTTGTATGTATCTACATACACACCTGCTTGTGTGTACATGATTCCATGTATTTCTGTCTAGGCATCTCTCCAGACACTTCAGGTCCTCAAAAAAAACAACATCTGGAACAGAAAGAGAGCATTCTATATGACTTTATTATATACATATAAATCATATCCATGAGGTAGTGAGCGCATATTCTCCAGTTATGGCCGCCCCACAACAAAAGCAGTTAAACACTTGGCCTGGCAAAGTATCTGTGAAATGCCCGGGCCGAGGAACTTTGAGTGATACATTTTATGCGTCCTTAGCTGCCTGTGGTAAAAACACATTTTAAAGCTGGAGTCTGTCCAGTGGTCAATGATGCTGATTTATTAGGAAAGGGAAGCGAAGGGGTAAGAGGGGGTCCGACGGGATTCGTTTGCTTCTTAAGCACTTTGTTTGGGAAATGACGCAGAGAGAGGTGGGGTATGGTGATGTCTCTCCCAGGACACATTCCCCCTCCAAGTACAGTTGCATCATCTGCATAGAAATAGATTGGGCAGAAATGCTTGGTTGAATGCAGAGCAGGCAGAGCACAGTGAGAAAGCTGTGGTCAGTGGAATACTCCAAATGATTCTGTCCTGATTCTCATCTGGTTGGCAAACATCACTTCTCCCATATGTGATAACAGGTCTATGGATTCCATTTCTAGTTCTGCCTCTCTAAAAGGGTTACAGACAGGAAATGTTTAAAGACATTTTCAACAAGCAACACTTGAAAAATAATCTGTGTGTGTGTGTGTGTGTGTGTGTGTGTGTGTGTGTGTGTGTGTGTGTGTGTGTGTGTGTGTGTGTGTGTGTGTGTGTGTGTGTGTGTGTGTGTGTGTGTGTGCTCCATCTTTACTGATTCCTTTGCCGCTGCCCAAGGAGAGCTTATGAATTTTACATAGCTGTGCGCTATTACACACACACACACACACACACACACACACACACACACACACACACACACAGACATAAGCATTCCCTAGTGTGGTGCCCTCTACAAGAGCAGCATGTCAACCACCCCCCCTTCCCTCCTCTCTCTCACACACACACACACACTCCCTTGCTCAAGAAGGGGCCATCTATCTCTACTCTGGACAGAGGCAGCAGGAGCCAATGAAAATAAAGTTAGTTTGTGCTGCAGTCACCACATTGCCAGAGCTGCAGCGAACCCACACAGCCATCTGGGAACCTCTCTGGTGTTCAGCTGCACGCCTGCCGGTCC
Organism: Oncorhynchus nerka; assembly: GCF_034236695.1. Lineage (NCBI taxonomy): Eukaryota > Metazoa > Chordata > Actinopteri > Salmoniformes > Salmonidae > Oncorhynchus > Oncorhynchus nerka. Next base: position 25,776,592 of record NC_088413.1, on the reverse strand, counting down.
AACCTCAATGCTCCCCTCGCTCCCTCACCGCCGCGCCACTGCCAGGGCACCAATCGTTAACAATCCCCCTTTCCCCTCCTCTCTCCTCTGTCTCTCCCTCGCTTCCTCCCTCCCTCCCCCTCCCTCCGGTCTCTCCCCTGACCTATCCCCTCCTCTCTCCTCTGTCTCTCCCTCGCTTCCTCCCTCCCTCCCCCTCCGGTCTCTCCCCTGACCTATCCCCTCCTCTCTCCTCTGTCTCTCCCTCGCTTCCTCCTCCCTCCCCCTCCCTCCGGTCTCTCCCCTGACCTATCCCCTCCTCTCTCCTCTGTCTCTCCCTCGCTTCCTCCCTCCCTCCCCCTCCCTCCGGTCTCTCCCCTGACCTATCCCCTCCTCTCTCCTCTGTCTCTCCCTCGCTTCCTCCCTCCCTCCCCCTCCGGTCTCTCCTGACCTATCCCCTCCTCTCTCCTCTGTCTCTCCCTCGCTTCCTCCCTCCCCCTCCCTCCGGTCTCTCCCCTGACCTATCCCCTCCTCTCTGCTCTGTCTCTCCTCGCTTCCTCCCTCCCCCTCCCTCCGGTCTCTCCCCTGACCTATCCCCTCCTCTCTCCTCTGTCTCTCCCTCCCTCGCTTCCTCCCTCCCCCTCCCTCCGGTCTCTCCCCTGACCTATCCCCTCCTCTCTCCTCTGTCTCTCCCTCGCTTCCTCCTCGCTCCCTCCTCCCCCTCCCTCCGGTCTCTCCCCTGACCTATCCCCTCCTCTCTCCTCTGTCTCTCCCTCGCTCCCTCCCTCCCCCTTCCTCCGGTCTCTCCCCTGACCTATCCCCTCCTCTCTCCTCTGTCTCTCCCTCGCTTCCTCCCTCCCCTCCCTCCGGTCTCTCCCTGACCTATCCCCTCCTCCTCCTCTGTCTCTCCTCGCTTCCTCCCTCCCCTCCCCGGTCTCTCCCCTGACCTATCCCCTCCTCTGACCTATCCCCTCCTCTGACCTATCCCCTCCTCTCTCCTCTGTCTCACTCCCTCGCTTCCTCCCTCCCCCTCCCTCCGGTCTCTCCCCTGACCTATCCCCTCCTCTCTCCTCTGTCTCTCCCTCGCTTCCTCCCTCCACCTCCCTCCGGTCTCTCCCCTGACCTATCCTCCTCTCTCCTCTGTCTCTCCCTCCCTCGCTTCCTCCCTCCCCCTCCCCCAGTCTCTCCTCTGACCTATCCCCTCCTCTGACCTATCCCCTCCTCTGACCTATCCCCTCCTCTGACCTATCCCCTCCTCTCTCCTCTGTCTCTCCCTCGCTCCCTCCCTCCCCCTCCCCCCGGTCTCTCCTCTGACCTATCCCCTCCTCTCTCCTCTGTCTCTCCCTCGCTCCCTCCCTCCCCCTCCCTCCGGTCTCTCCTCTGACCTATCCTCCTCCTCTGACCTATCCCCTCCTCTGACCTATCCCCTCCTCTGACCTATCCCCTCCTCTGACCTATCCCCTCCTCTCTCCTCTGTCTCTCCTCGCTCCCTCCCCCTCCCTCCGGTCTCTCCCCTGACCTATCCCCTCCTCTCTCCTCTGTCTCTCCCTCCCTCGCTTCCTCCCTCCCCCTCCCTCCGGTCTCTCCCTGACCTATCCCCTCCTTTCTCCTCTGTCTCTCCCTCCCTCGCTTCCTCCCTCCCCCTCCCTCCGGTCTCTCCCCTGACCTATCCCCTCCTCTCTCCTCTGTCTCTCCCTCGCTTCCTCCCTCGCTCCTCCCTCCCCCTCCCCCTCCGGTCTCTCCCCTGACCTATCCCCTCCTCTCTCCTCTGTCTCTCCTCGCTCCCTCCCTCCCCCTCCCTCCGGTCTCTCCCCTGACCTATCCCCTCCTCTCTCCTCTGTCTCTCCCTCGCTTCCTCCCTCCTCCCCTCCCTCCGGTCTCTCCCCTGACCTATCCCCTCCTCTCTCCTCTGTCTCTCCCTCCTCGCTTCCTCCCTCCCCCTCCCTCCGGTCTCTCTCCCCTGACCTATCCCCTCGTCTCTCCTCTGTCTCTCCCTCGCTTCCTCCCTCCCCCTCCCTCCGGTCTCTCCCTGACCTATCCCCTCCTCTCTCCTCTGTCTCTCCCTCCCTCGCTTCCTCTCTCCCCCCCCCCGGTCTCTCCTCCCCTGACCTATCCCCTCCTCTGACCTATCCCCTCCTCTGACCTATCCCTCCTCTCTCCTCTGTCTCTCCCTCCCTCGCTTCCTCCCTCCCCCTCCCTCCGGTCTCTCCCCTGACCTATCCCCTCCTCTCTCCTCTGTCTCTCCCTCGCTTCCTCCACCCCTCCCTCCGGTCTCTCCCCTGACCTATCCCCTCCTCTCTCCTCTGTTACTCCCTACTTCCTCCCCCCGGTCTCTCCTGACCTATCCCCTCCTCTGACCTATCCCTCCTCTGACCTATCCCCTCCTCTCTCCTCTGTCTCTCCCTCCCTCGCTTCCTCCCTCCCCCTCCCCGGTCTCTCCTCTGACCTATCCCCTCCTCTGACCTATCCCCTCCTCTGACCTATCCCCTCCTCTGACCTATCCCCTCCCTCTGACCTATCCCCTCCTCTCTCCTCTGTCTCTCCCTCGCTCCCTCCCTCCCCTCCCCGGTCTCTCCTCTGACCTATCCCCTCCTCTCTCCTCTGTCTCTCCCTCGCTTCCTCCCTCCCCCTCCCCGGTCTCTCCTCTGACCTATCCCCTCCTCTGACCTATCCCCTCCTCTCTCCTCTGTCTCTCCCTCGCTCCCTCCCTCCCCCTCCCCCGGTCTCTCCCCTGACCTATCCCTCCTCTGACCTATCCCCTCCTCTGACCTATCCCCTCCTCTCTCCTCTGTCTCTCCCTCCCTCGCTTCCTCCCTCCCCCTCCCCCGGTCTCTCCTCTGACCTATCCCCTCCTCTGACCTATCCCCTCCTCTGACCTATCCCCTCCTCTCTCCTCTGTCTCTCCCTCGCTCCTCCCTCCCCCCCCCCGGTCTCTCCCCTGACCTATCCCCTCCTCTCTCCTCTGTCTCTCCCTCGCTTCCTCCCTCCCCCTCCCTCCGGTCTCTCCCCTGACCTATCCCCTCCTTTCTCCTCTGTCTCTCCCTCCCTCGCTTCCTCCCTCCCCCTCCCTCCGGTCTCTCCCCTGACCTATCCCCTCCTCTCTCCTCTGTCTCTCCCTCGCTTCCTCCCTCGCTCCCTCCCTCCCCTCCCTCCGGTCTCTCCCCTGACCTATCCCCTCCTCTCTCCTCTGTCTCTCCCTCGCTCCCTCCCTCCCCTCCCTCCGGTCTCTCCCCTGACCTATCCCCTCCTCTCTCCTCTGTCTCTCCCTCGCTTCCTCCCTCCCTCCCCCTCCCTCCGGTCTCTCCCCTGACCTATCCCCTCCTCTCTCCTCTGTCTCTCCCTCCCTCTCTTCCTCCCTCCCTCCCTCCGGTCTCTCCCCTGACCTATCCCCTCGTCTCTCTCTGTCTCTCCTCGCTTCCTCCCTCCCCCTCCCTCCGGTCTCTCCCTGACCTATCCCCTCCTCTCTCCTCTGTCTCTCCCTCCCTCGCTTCCTCTCTCCCCCTCCCCCGGTCTCTCCTCTGACCTATCCCCTCCTCTCTCCTCTGTCTCTCCCTCCCTCGCTTCCTCCCTCCCCTCCCTCCGGTCTCTCCCTGACCTATCCCCTCCTCTCTCCTCTGTCTCTCCCTCGCTTCCTCCCCTCCCCCTCCCTCCGGTCTCTCCCCTGACCTATCCCCTCCTCTCTCCTCTGTCTCTCCCTCGCTTCCTCCCCCCCCCGGTCTCTCTCCCCTGACCTATCCCCTCCTCTGACCTATCCCCTCCTCTCTCCTCTGTCTCTCCCTCCCTCGCTTCCTCCCTCCCCTCCCGGTCTCTCCTCTGACCTATCCCCTCCTCTGACCTATCCCCTCCTCCTGACCTATCCCCTCCTCTGACCTATCCCCTCCTCTCTCCTCTGTCTCTCCCTCGCTCCTCCCTCCCCCTCCCCGGTCTCTCCTCTGACCTATCCCCTCCTCTCTCCTCTGTCTCTCCCTCGCTCCTCCCTCCCCCTCCCCGGTCTCTCCTCTGACCTATCCCTCCTCTGACCTATCCCCTCCTCTGACCTATCCCCTCCCTCTCTCCTCTGTATCTCCTCTCGCTCCCTCCCTCCCCCTCCCTCCGGTCTCTCCCCTGACCTATCCCCTCCTCTCTCCTCTGTCTCTCCCTCGCTCCTCCCTCCCCCTCCCTCCGGTCTCTCCCCCTGACCTATCCCTCCTCTCTCCTCTGTCTCTCCTCGCTCCCTCCCTCCCCCTCCCTCCGGTCTCTCCCCTGATCTATCCCCTCCTCTCTCCTCTGTCTCTCCCTCGCTTCCTCCCTCCCCTCCCTCCGGTCTCTCCCCTGACCTATCCCCTCCTCTCTCCTCTGTCTCTCCCTCGCTTCCTCCTCCCCTCCCTCCGGTCTCTCCCCTGACCTATCCCCTCCTCTCTCCTCTGTCTCTCCCTCGCTCCCTCCCTCCCCCTCCCTCCGGTCTCTCCCCTGACCTATCCCCTCCTCTCTCCTCTGTCTCTCCCTCGCTCCCTCCCTCCCCCTCCCTCCGGTCTCTCCCCTGACCTATCCCCTCCTCTCTCCTCTGTCTCTCCTCGCTCCCTCCTCCCCCTCCCTCCGGTCTCTCCCTGACCTATCCCTCCTCTCTCCTCTGTCTCTCCCTCGCTCCCTCCCTCCCCCTCCCTCCGGTCTCTCCCCTGATCTATCCCCTCCTCTCTCCTCTGTCTCTCCCTCGCTTCCTCCCTCCCTCCCCCTCCCTCCGGTCTCTCCCCTGACCTATCCCCTCCTCTCTCCTCTGTCTCTCCCTCGCTTCCTCCCTCCCCCTCCCTCCGGTCTCTCCTCTGACCTATCCCCTCCTCTCTCCTCTGTCTCTCCCTCGCTCCCTCCCTCCCCCTCCCCCGGTCTCTCCTCTGACCTATCCCCTCCTCTGACCTATCCCCTCCTCTGACCTATCCCCTCCTCTCTCCTCTGTCTCTCCCTCGCTCCTCCCTCCCTCCGGTCTCTCCCTGACCTATCCCCTCCTCTCTCCTCTGTCTCTCCCTCCTCGCTTCCTCCTCCCCCTCCCTCCGGTCTCTCCCTGACCTATCCCCTCCTTTCTCCTCTGCTCTCTCCCTCCCTCTTCCTCCCTCCCCCTCCCTCCGGTCTCTCCCTGACCTATCCCCTCCTCTCTCCTCTGTCCCCCCTCGCTTTCCTCCCTCGCTCCCTCCCTCCCCCTCCCTCCGGTCTCTCCCCTGACCTATCCCCTCCTCTCTCCTCTGTCTCCCTCGCTCCCTCCTCCCCCTCCCTCCGGTCTCTCCCCTGACCTATCCCTCCTCTCTCCTCTGTCTCTCCCTCGCTTCCTCCTCCCCCTCCCTCCGGTCTCTCCCCTGACCTATCCCCTCCTCTCTCCTGTCTCTCCTCGCTTCCTCCCCCCCGGTCTCTCCCCTGACCTATCCTCCTCCTCTGACCTATCCCCTCCTCTGACCTATCCCCTCCTCTCTCCTCTGTCTCTCTCTCCTCGCTTCCTCCCTCCCCCTCCCCGGTCTCTCCTCTGACCTATCCCCTCCTCTGACCTATCCCCTCCTCTGACCTATCCCCTCCTCTGACCTATCCCCTCCTCTCTCCTCTGTCTCTCCCTCGCTCCCTCCCTCCCCCTCCCCCGGTCTCTCCCCTGACCTATCCCCTCCTCTCTCCTCTGTCTCTCCCTCGCTCCCTCCCCCTCCCTCCGGTCTCTCCCCTGACCTATCCCTCCTCTCTCCTCTGTCTCTCCCTCCCTCTTCCTCCTCCCCTCCTCCGGTCTCTCCCTGACCTATCCCCTCCTTTCTCCTCTGTCTCTCCTCCCTCGCTTCCTCCCTCCCCTCCCTCCGGTCTCTCCTCTGACCTATCCCCTCCTCTCTCCTCTGTCTCTCCCTCGCTCCCTCCTCCCCCCCCGGTCTCTCCTGACCCTCCCCTCCTCTGACCTATCCCCTCCTCTGACCTATCCCCTCCTCTGACCTATCCCCTCCTCTCTCCTCTGTATCTCCCTCGCTCCCTCCTCCCCCTCCCTCCGGTCTCTCCCCTGACCTATCCCCTCCTCTCTCCTCTGTCTCTCCCTCCTCCCTCCTCCCCCTCCCTCCGGTCTCTCCCCTGACCTATCCCCTCCTCTCTCCTCTGTCTCTCCCCTCGCTCCCTCCCTCCCCCTCCCTCCGGTCTCTCCCCTGATCTATCCCCTCCTCTCTCCTCTGTCTCTCCCTCGCTTCCTCCCTCCCCCTCCCTCCGGTCTCTCCCCTGACCTATCCTCCTCCTCCCCTCCTCCTCTCCCCTGACCTATCCCCTCCTCTCTCCTCTGTCTCTCCCTCGCTCCCTCCCCTCCCCTCCCTCCGGTCTCTCCCCTGACCTATCCCCTCCCTCTCTCCTCTGTCTCTCCCTCGCTCCTCCCTCCCCCTCCCTCCGGTCTCTCCCCTGACCTATCCCCTCCTCTCTCCTCTGTCTCTCCCTCGCTCCCTCCCTCCCCCTCCCTCCGGTCTCTCCCCTGACCTATCCCTCCTCTCTCCTCTGTCTCTCCCTCGCTTCCTCCCTCCCTCCCCCTCCCTCCGGTCTCTCCCCTGACCTATCCCCTCCCTCTCTCCTCTGTCTCTCCCTCCTCCTCCCTCTCCCCTCCCTCCTCCCTCCCCTGACCTATCCCCTCCTCTCTCCCTCTGTCTCTCCCTCGCTCCTCCCTCCCCCTCCCTCCGGTCTCTCCCTGACCTATCCTCCCTCTCTCCTCTGTCTCTCCCTCGCTCCTCCCTCCCCCTCCCTCCGGTCTCTCCCCTGACCTATCCCCTCCTCTCTCCTCTGTCTCTCCTCCCTCCTCCCTCCCTCCCCTCCCTCCGGTCTCTCCCTGACCTATCCCCTCCTCTCTCCTCTGTCTCTCCCTCGCTTCCTCCCTCCCTCCCTCCCTCCCCTGACCTATCCCCTCCTCTCTCCTCTGTCTCTCCCTCTTCCTCCTCTCCCCGGTCTCTCCCTGACCTATCCCCTCCTCTCTCCTCTGTCTCTCCCTCGCTTCCTCCCTCCCTCCCTCCGGTCTCTCCTGACCTATCCCCTCCCTCTCTCCTCTGTCTCTCCTCTCCCTTCCCTCCTCCCTCCCCTCCTCCCTCCTCTGACCCCCTCCCCTGACCTGTCCTCCTCCTCCCCTATCCCCTCCCTCTGACCTATCCCCCTCCTCTGACCTATCCCCTCCTCTCTCTCCTCTGTCTCTCCTCGCTCCCTCCCTCCCCCGGTCCTCCCCCCGGTCTCTCCCCTGACCTATCCCCTCCTCTCTCCTCTGTCTCTCCCTCGCTCCCTCCCTCCCCCTCCCGGTCTCTCCCTGATCCCTCCTCCCTGACCTATCCCCTCCTCTCTCCTGTCTCTCCCTCCTCCCCCCTCCCCCGGTCTCTCCCTATCCCTCCTCTGACCTCCCCTCTGACTATCCCCTCCTCTCTCCTCTGTCTCTCCCCTCCTCCCTCCCTCCCCTCCCCCGGTCTCTCCCTGACCTATCCCCTCTCTCTCTCCTCTGTCCTCCCTCCTTCTCTCTCTCCCTCCCCCCTCTCCCCTCTCCGGTCTCCCCTGACCTATCCCCTCCTTTCTCCTCTGTCTCTCCCTCCCTCTCCTCCCTCCCCTCCCTCCGGTCTCTCCCCTGACCTATCCCTCCTCTCTCCTCTGTCTCTCCTCTCTCCCTCCCTCTCCCCTCCCTCCCCTCCCTCCGGTCTCTCCCCTGACCTATCCCCTCTCTCCTCTGTCTCTCCCTCGCTCCCTCCCTCCCCCTCCTCCGGTCTCTCCCTGACCTATCCCCCTCCCTCTGTCTCTCCCCCTGCTCCTCCCTCCCCCTCCCTCCGGTCTCTCCCCTGACCTATCCCCTCCTCTCTCCTCTGTCTCTCCCTCCTCTCCCTCCCTCCCCCTCCCTCCGGTCTCTCCCTGACCTATCCCCTCCTCTCTCCTCTGTCTCTCCCTCCGCTCCTCCCTCCCCCTCCCTCCGGTCTCTCCCTGACCTATCCCCTCCTCTCTCTCTGTCTCTCCCTCCTCCCCTCCTCCCCTCCCCCGGTCTCTCCCCTGACCTATCCCCTCCTCTCTCCCTGTCTCTCCCCTCGTCTCCTCCCTCCCCCTCCCCTCCCGGTCTCTCCCCTGACCTATCCCCTCCTCCTCTCTCCTCTGTCCTCCCTCTCCCCTCCCTATCCCTCCCTCTGTCTCTCCCCTATCCTCCCTCCTCTGACCTATCCCCTCTCCCTCTCCCCGGTCTCCCCTCCCCCTCCTCTGACCTCCCCTCCCTGACCTCCCTCCTCTGACCTCCTCTGACCTATCCCCTCTCTCCTCTGTCTCTCCCCCTCCCTCCCTCCCTCCCCCCCCCGGTCTCTCCCCTGACCTATCCTCCTCCTCTCCTCTGTCTCTCCCCTCCCCTCTCTCCTCCTCCCCTCCCCCGTCCCTCCTCTGACCTATCCCCTCCCTCCTCTCTCTCTCCCTCCCTCCCCCTCCCTCCGGTCTCTCCCCTGACCTATCCCCTCCTCCTCCCCGGTCCTCCCCCTCCCTGACCTATCCCCTCCCCTCTCTCCTCTGTCTCTCACTCGCTTCCTCCCTCCCCCTCCCTCCGGTCTCTCCCCTGACCTATCCCCTCCTCTCTCCTCTGTCTCTCCCTGCTCCTCCCTCCCCCTCCTCCGTCTCCCTGACCTATCCCCTCCTCTCTCCTCTCTCCCCTCGCCCTCCCCCCTCCCTCCGGTCTCTCCCCTGACCTATCCCCTCCTCTCTCCTCTGTCTCTCCCTCGCTCCTCCCTCCCCTCCCTCCGTCTCTCCCTGACCTATCCCCTCCTCTCCTCTGTCTCTCTCTCCTCCTCCCCCCCTCCCGGTCTCTCCCCTGACCTATCCCCCTCCTCCTCTCTCCTCCTGTCTCCCTCCTCCTCTGACCTATCCTCTCCCTGTCTCTCCCCCTCCCTCCTCCGGTCTCTCCCCTGACCTATCCCTCCTCTCTCCTCTGTCTCTCCCTCGCTTCCTCCCTCCCCCTCCCTCCGGTCTCTCCCCTGACCTATCCCCTCCTCTCTCCTCTGTCTCCCTCTCCCTCCCTCCCCCCCCCCCGGTCTCTCCCTGACCTATCCCCTCCTCTGACCTATCCCTCCTCTGACCTATCCCCTCCTCCTGACCTATCCCCTCCTCTCTCCTCTGTCTCTCCTCGCTCCCTCCCTCCCCTCCCTCCGGTCTCTCCCCTGACCTATCCCCTCCTCTCTCCTCTGTCTCCCTCCCCTCCTCCCTCCCTCCCCCTCCCTCCGGTCCTCCCCTGACCTATCCCCTCCTTTCTCCTCTGTCTCTCCCTCGCTCCTCCCTCCCCCTCCCTCCGGTCTCTCCCCTGACCTATCCCCTCCTCTCTCCTCTGTCTCTCCCCTCGCTCCCTCCCTCCCCCTCCCTCCGGTCTCTCCCCTGACCTATCCCCTCCTCCTCCTCTGTCTCTCCTCGCTCCCTCCTCCCCCTCCCTCCGGTCTCTCCCTGACCTATCCCCTCCTCCCTCCTCTCTCCCTCCTTTCCTCCCTCCCCCTCCTCCGGTCTCTCCCCCCTCCTGACCTCTTCCTCCCCTCTCCCCTGACCTATCCCTCCTCCTCTGACCTATCCCCTCCTCCTCCTCTGTCTCTCCCCTCGCTCCTCCCTCCCCTCCCCCGGTCTCTCCTCTGACCTATCCCCTCCTCTGACCTATCCCCTCCTCTGACCTATCCCCTCCCTCTGACCTATCCCTCTCTCTCCTCTGTCTCTCCCTCGCTCCCTCCCTCCCCCCCCTCCCCTCTGTCTCCCCTCCTCTGACTCTCTCTCCCCTCCCTCCCCCTCCCTCCGGTCTCCCTGTCCTCCTCTCTCCTCTGTCTCTCCCTCCCTCTCCTCCCTCCCCTCCCTCCGGTCTCTCCCTGACCTATCCCCTCCTCTCTCCTCTGTCTCTCCCTCCTCGCTCCTCCCTCCCCCTCTCCCTCCGGTCTCTCCCTGACCTATCCCTCCTCTCTCCTCTGTCTCTCCCTCGCTTCCTCCCTCCTCCCTCCCCCCTCCCTCCGGTCTCTCCCCTGACCTATCCCTCCTCTCTCCTCTGTCTCTCCCTCGCTCCCTCCCTCCCCCTCCCTCCGGTCTCTCCCCTGACCTATCCCCTCCTCTCTCCTCTGTCTCTCTTCCTCCCTCCCCTCCCTCCGGTCTCTCCCCTGACCTATCCCCCCCTCTCTCCTGTCTCCCTCCCTCGGTCTCTCCCCTGACCTATCCCTCCTCTGACCTATCCCTCCCTGACCTATCCTCTCTCCTCTGTCTCTCCCTCGCTCTCCTCCCCCCCCCTCCCTCTCTGGTCTGACCTATCCCCTCCCTGACCTATCCCCTCCTCTCTCCTCTGTCTCTCCCTCGCTCCCTCCCTCCCCCTCCCCCCGGTCTCTCCCTGACCTATCCCCTCCCTCTCCTCTGTCTCTCCTCGCTCCCCTCCCTCCCTCCCCCGGTCTCTCTGACCTATCCCCCCTCTGACCTCTCCCTCCCTGACCTATCCCCTCCCTGACCTCCTCTCCTCTCTCCTCTGTATCTCCCTCGCTCCCTCCTCCCCCCTCCCTCCGGTCTCTCCCCTGACCTATCTCTCTCTCCTCTGTCTCTCCTCGCTCCCTCCCTCCCCCTCCCTCCGGTCTCTCCCCTGACCTATCCCCTCCTCTCTCCTCTGTCTCTCCCTCGCTTCCTCCCTCCCCCTCCCTCCGGTCTCTCCCCTGACCTATCCCCTCCTCTCTCCTCTGTCTCTCCCTCGCTTCCTCCCCCCCTCCCTCCGGTCTCTCCCTGACCTATCCCTCCTCTCTCCTCTGTCTCTCCCTCGCTCCCTCCCTCCCCCTCCCTCCGGTCTCTCCCCTGACCTATCCCCTCCTCTCTCCTCTGTCTCTCCCTCACTCCCTCCCCCCTCCCTCCGGTCTCTCCCCTGACCTATCCCCTCCTCTCTCCTCTGTCTCTCCCTCCTCCCTCCCTCCCCCTCCCTCCGGTCTCTCCCCTGACCTATCCCCTCCTCTCTCCTCTGTCTCTCCCTCGCTCCCTCCTCCCTCCCTCCCTCCCTGATCTATCCCCTCCTCTCTCCTCTGTCTCTCCCTCCCTTCCTCCCTCCCTCCCTCCTCCCTCCGGTCTCTCCCCTGACCTATCCCCTCCTCTCTCCTCTGTCTCTCCCTCGCTTCCTCCCTCCCCCTCCCTCCGGTCTCTCCCCTGACCTATCCCCTCCTCTCTCCTCTGTCTCTCCTCGCTCCCTCCCTCCCCCTCCCTCCGGTCTCTCCCCTGACCTATCCCCTCCTCTCTCCTCTGTCTCTCCCTCGCTCCCTCCCTCCCCTCCCTCCGGTCTCTCCCCTGATCTATCCCCTCCTCTCTCTCTGTCTCTCCCTCGCTTCCTCCCTCCCTCCCCCTCCCTCCGGTCTCTCCCCTGATCTATCCCCTCCTCTCTCCTCTGTCTCTCCCTCGCTTCCTCCCTCCCTCCCCTCCCCTGACCTATCCCCCTCCTCTCTCCTCTGTCTCTCCCTCGCTTCCTCCCTCCCTCCCCCTCCCTCCGGTCTCTCCCCTGACCTATCCCCTCCTCTCTCCTCTGTCTCTCCCTCGCTTCCTCCCTCCCCCCTCCCTCCGGTCTCTCCCCTGACCTTTCCCAGGCAGTGTGTTTCTCCGCTCCAAGCGGGTGGTTCTCTCCAGTCAGCCTGCCAGGCTATAGGACAGCTGCTCTTGCTGCTGCTGTTGACATTGTTCTCAGAATCTCTGTCTGTACTGTAAACACAGCAACATAGATCTGTAGAGTAACTAGTGCAGTGCCTAGAGGTGCTCTGTGTGAGGCTGTCTGTTTACCTCCGTGTTCTCCTCTCCATCAATAGCACATCGACAAGACCGAGAGGCCGGACACACACTCAGAGGGACGGACGCAAGCTTTTTGTCTTCCTGGAGACGTCATTCGACACCAGGTAGGAGAAGTTTATTTCATGTGTGATTGTGACAGTGTGTTGGTGAATCTTGTGGCAGAATTTGAAGCCGACGTGAGGGGGGGCGTGTGTACATTTCTATGTGGAAGTGCGCGGACCTATCAGCAAGCAGATGTGCATTACTGTGCCAGTGTTTGTGTGATATTTCCTGCATTGGAAAACATTGAAAAAGTCCACTACACTGCTGCAACCATCATCCTTTGTATAAAGACGGTTGTACATTTCACATAGACTTGCAAGATAAGTCCATTTGTGCAGTAGTGGCTTCATTTGTTGCTGGTAAGATGCAAAATGAATTATCTTACATGTCCCTGGCTCTATCAAAATCCTGCCTCAACTCAGTCCCTGGTCATCTTCCCTGGTTTGGAGTGTTCCCAACAACAGTGTCAGTACTACTGCAGCTTCCATTCTGCCATGTCATTCCACTCTCCGATGTGCTCTAGTCATTTCCAGATTTTCAGTTTCTACATGTAATGAAAGTGTTCTGACCTGAACAGTGGTCAGGCCACCAGTGCAGTGTTCTGATGTTGTGGTGGGTTCTGGAACCCACATGTAGTGGTTTGTAATTCTCCCGTACCCTCCAACGGCAACCACAAGTGCAGAAGCAGGTTGTAAGAACGTCTCTGGATGCCTTTTGCCCCCTGGCCGGTACAGCGGTCACCCGAGGTCCTTTACCTCATAATCCCTTGCACCACTAACTCACTCAGGCTGACTCAATGATACAGTGGGACAGTGGCAATGGGGATTAAGCCGTGGGTTGTAAGAGTGCGCAAGATGCTAACCCACTCGGATGAGTGAGTTTTCCCCTCAGCATTTGGTAGCCAGTGCCATTAGCATCCGGGTTTATAGCTAGCAGGTTGTCTAAGTGTAGTCTGTCGACAGAGATGGACTGCTTCACTAGGATCAGATAAACCCGCACTCAGTGTTCCCCGGTAAGATGGATGAGAACATTTGCATGCTGGCGTTGTCTGTTTCTCCACCTCTTCTCCTCCTCCTTTCCAGTTTCCATCCGCTCTTTCTTTTTATCCCTGCCCGGGCTTCTTTATTTCTTAAAGAAGCGACGGCTGCCACATAAATGACGGGTTATTCAGGAGGGATATCATGGCGGTTAATGTATTATTCCCAGTTGACTGGTGTTTAATTAATTGCCCCTGCAGTGAATAGTACTTGAGCACATGGGGTAGAGAAAGACAAGTGGGCCCCTTCCAAATAAAACCCAGGTCCTCTGGTTAATCAACGGGCCTCGATAGCGAGCCAGTGGAAGACGCAGCGTTTGGTAAACCAGAGGTTTAATCATACTGACAGGAAGTACACGTGCTGCACAGTCTGGATGTTACCGTCTTTGTCGTGACGGATCCTTAATTGCGGGTGGCGCAATTTGCGGTGTGGTAGCTCGTTATCAAAGGGTGGGGAACGTTTGATTGGGACTGTGAGATTTAAAGGGAGACCGCTCTGACTGAAGAGATGCCCCATTGTCTTGTTATGTCGTTATTAATTATATGTCACATGTGGTAGGATACTGTTTTCCTGAGCGCTGGCTCAGGTGGTTGACATTCCTTGATGCCATGTTGTATCTCTCTCAGCCAGATGAAGTGGGTTATCCCATTTGGAAAACAACTGCAGAGATCCTGAAACACTCATGAGTCATGACGTGCTGTTGTTTTAAGGGCTACTTTACCATCTGTACACAACATGTTTTCCTGTAGTCTTATACATGAGATGGATTTCTTCCTACATAATCTATTATCTTTCTAAAGCCCAATGTTACATTATGTTAATGTTGTCGTAGCGCAACAGCAGTGCTTGCCGTGGTTGATTCATTACAGACAAAACAGATGTCTTATCGTCAAATCATTAAAGGCCCGGTGCAATCAACATTCTGTTCACCCTTCGTTGTGTATCATGTTGTACAACAGCTGATGAAACTAACACTGTAGAAGTGTGGAAAAAATGTGATCGGTGTTATTTTCTGATAGTTATTTCCTGGTTGAAAATATAATCTACACAGGACCTTCTAATCAGCAGGTTTGCATGGGCGAGAGTTTCGGCTTTCCATGGTGACATCACCATGAAGTAAATGAGTTATTAGACCAATAACAAAGAGAGTTCCAAACCTCTCTGCCAATAGTTTGTTTTCAGTCTCCCCCTCCCCACTCAGACCACTCCCAGACAGTCCTAGCTAAATCCTTTCTTGATAAATCGTTTTTTTTTGCCTAAAAGCTATTTTTGCCCATTTCAATGGAAATCTATTACAGTAAGGTGCTCACTTGTACCCTCAAATGATTTGATATTGATATAAAAATGGCTGCATTGGGAATTTTTAAGGAGGGAAAACTATTGAGTTTTCACATTCCCTCTTCCTCAAGTTTCTATTTAATACTTTAAGAAATCTTCAAGCTGTTACTGGCGGACTTCAATGGTTTCTGAGGCAAAGCATCTCTCGCTCTCTCTCTCTAACTCTCTCTAACTCTCTCTCTCTAACTCTCTCTCTTTAACTCTCTTTCTAACTCTCTCTCTAACTCTCTCTCTTTAACTCTCTCTCTCTAACTCTCTCTCTTTAACTCTCTCTCTCTAACTCTCTCTCTTTAACTCTCTCTCTCTAACTCTCTCTCTCTAACTCTCTCTCTTTAACTCTCTCTTTAACTCTCTCTCTCTCTAACTCTCTCTCTTTAACTCTCTCTCTCTCTTTAACTCTCTCTCTCTAACTCTCTCTCTCTTTAACTCTCTCTCTCTCTCTTTAACTCTCTCTCTCTCTCTTTAACTCTCTAACTCTCTCTCTTTAAATCTCTCTCTTTAAATCTCTCTTTAACTCTCTCTCTCTCTCTCCAACTCTCACTCTCTCTCTTTAACTCTCTCTCTCTAACTCTCTCTCTTTAACTCTCTCTCTTTAACTCTCTCTCTCTCTCTTTAACTCTCTCTCTCTAACTCTCTCTCTTTAACTCTCTCTCTCTTACTCTCTCTCTCTAACTCTCTCTCTCTCTAACTCTCTCTCTCTTTAACTCTCTCTCTCTTTAACGCTCTCTCTCTCTCTTTAACTCTCTAACTCTCTCTCTTTAAATCTCTCTCTTTAAATCTCTCTTTAACTCTCTCTCTCTCTCTCCAACTCTCACTCTCTCTAACTCCCAACCACTCGTCTACTTTCTCGTGTGCACTATCTTAGTCAGATGAAATGTGTTATCCCATTTGGACCCAATGGCAGAGACCGTGAACATGGCATGCTGTATTTTAATGGTGTGATCATTGTTGCCAAAGGCTACTGTGTGTACACTGTCTCTCATGCTGTTAGATAGCATTCTGTTGTTTTACATACAAATGTCTTTCTTTTTACATCCTTTAGTGTCTTTCTAAACTATGTTGCATTATGTACATTTTTATGGAGCGCAACAGCACTGCTTGTCATGGTTTATTCATTACAGATAAAACAGATGGCCTTATCATCAAATCATTAAGGAGGGAACACTATTGAGTTGTCAAATTCCCCCTTCTGAAGTTTCTATTTAATTCTTTACCAAATCTTCAAGCTGTTACTGGCCGACTTCATTGGTTTCTGAGGCAAATTGTCCCTCCCTCCCTCCCTCCCTCCCTCCCTAGCTCTTTCTCTGGGTCTCTGTCTCTCAGTCTCTCTCTCTCTCTTTCGCCATCTCTTCATTTAACTCCCACCCACTCCCCTACTTTCTCATATCCGTTGTATTATGTGACCTTATTCTAGTCACAGCATCACCTCCATCTCCCCAGGGTTGTTAACCTCATAACTAAACCAAACCACTATGTCCCTCTCTTGTCATAGAGCCACAGATGTAGTGTTGGTGGAGAATAGTATACAGATGCTCTACTAGTACATCATACCTATATAGCCTAGAATTTATCCTCGGATACAAAATTCCCATGAAGCTACACAAAGAGACACATGACAGCTTGGTCTGCTGTCATGAACTTTCAGCGAGCCCGAGGTGTGTGGTTTCAGTGAGTCAGAGGTACAGTATGTGGTCTTAATTAAATGTTTGAATATGTTGTAAAGGGGATTGGGTTAAATGAAATGCTTTCTCCTGTTTCCCGAGGCAGGTTTAGAATGCAAGGTGTACGTGGCGACCTTCGTGTCAAACATTAGCCTCTACCACAAACAAGGTACGGCAGCCATGTTTTCTTTCTCTAGCAGTGTTTGTTCTAGTTCTGTTCAGAGTGATGATCTGGTCATTTGTAACTTTACGACTCTGTATTAAAGACTGCTGCAAAAGCTTCATTAAGAATCACTTGAAAATAAGGTCTGATGCATAAAAGCCTGACAGACTTTTATGCGCTCATTAATAAACATTTATGACTTAATTCTAATGTGACTGACAGCCTATTTATAGGTAATCGTTGCTCATGCATAAAAGTCCTTTTGAGTTCATCATAGTAGAATGCACTGTGAAAAGTAACTGCCTAATTCATTAAAGAAATCGAGTAGTGGCTACTCAAACATCTCCGACGGTCAGATGAACTCAAACCATATGAGTGGTACTAACTACTAACTATCTCAATAAGATCTCTTATCGCTTAACGTTTTTGAGAACTGTTAACAAGTTTTAAGTTATTGAGTCAACTTTTTATTTGTTCTGCAAATCTAAAGTTGAGTTATTACAATTTATGATTATTTAATATTTTAAAGTCAATCTAACATTTATTAAATAAGTTGTTCTTACTTGATTTTATCACATTTTACGTCTTTACTTAAAATAAAGTAGTAGTCAGACACTGATATTTGAGTAAAAAACACTATCTGTGCTGAGATGGAATTCTAATGTTTTTGCAAGTTCTGAATACTTAACAGTGTCATTTGGGTCTGTTTTTAGAGGATTGTGGGTAATTCAACATTTTTAGACTATGATACTTTCACACAATTGTATGCATATGTGAAGTATATTTCTAAAATAGTATTAAGCGGTTTGTTGTGTAATTGTTCATGATGAACGGATATCAAAACCGTCGGACAAATTGATGTTCAATAAAGAGACAAGCCATTCCCACCATCAACAAGGTCAGGTGCACCACTCTTAATGACTGTGGCTAATGCAGCATCCTGTAATGCTTACAGTCAGTGGTGATTGGCATGCTTACAGTCAGTGGTGTGCATGTGGGATGCATGCAACTACACAACACTAAACAATACATTAATTGCACTATACTACTGTTACACCTGGCTATCAGTGGAACCTTTTCTGGCAGTGAAACAGTTAATTCAGCCTCATTTACTGCCTTTAAAAAAACATAGCTGCTAAAACAAACGTGGTTTCTACTGACTATGGCATAAGGGAATGTTGAGCGGATAAGAGGCAATCCGTGATTTTGATTAAGACATCAATGAGCGAGCTAGGACAGAAGTAGTCAATATAACTATTTGTTCAGCACTTTTGAAATGTACAGCGACAGAATTCAAAACATGGGCTGTTCTTACAGTGTTCTCCCTGTACACCAATTCAGAACCATTGGATAAATAAAGGGGGCATATAAGCAAACAATGAAAGCTCTTACAATTTTCAATGATTAAATTTCTCAAAAACAGGTTATAGGCTACATGTGAACCACCAAGTCAGAACAGTAGGTGAAAATAGACCAAACTTTTAGAGTGAGGCACATTGGCTACTAACAACTTACTACACAACATACACTTAGTATTGCTTTCTTAGCTACAGTATACATATCTTCCAAGCATATTACATCATTTATGCAGCAGCATACAATACATTTTTGGACTCACCTTGTTGTGCTGTGCTCACTTGAACAGGAAGGTGGCACGGAGGTCCTTCGTGGCAAATTTTGGCATCAAACTTTGTCATCAAATCTGGCATTCTCTGGATTTATTGTGCTTTCAAGACAACTGGGAACTCAGGAAAAAAGGTTTGAATCACGATGACGTCAGTGATCTTTAGGTCGTAACTCTTGAAAGAGGCCTGAGTTCCCGATTTACAATTTCCAGTTGGATGAAAGTTCAAAACATATTTTCCCAGTCATAGCTCGTTTTTCCCGAGTTACCAGTTGTCTTGAACTCACTAAAGTCAGAATTTGCAGTTCTGAGTTAAGTTGTTTTGAGCACGGCACAAATCATGCTTCATTGACAGCATGGCCAATGTTGAATGTTTATCATTTTTAACTGGGAAAAGAGACCCTTAATCATAGTCTTGGGACCTCACAGCCACTCCACTGAATAGCAGACTAATGATTGATTTGCAATGCTTGCAGATAGCTATGGATTCCTTCCAAACCACTCATTGTTGAATTTGCGATTTCCAACTGGGCTCCACGCAAGATCTCACCCCGTGGGGTCAAAATGATCACAAGAACGGTGAGCAAAAATCCCAGAACCACACGGGGGGACCTAGTGAATGACCTCCACTGAATAGCAGACTAATGATTGATTTGCAATGCTTGCAGATAGCTATGGATTCCTTCCAAACCACTCATTGTTGAATTTGCGATTTCCAACTGGACATAAACATTGTAATGTTTATGTCCAATGGCCGATGAGCACCGATACGTTTTATCTATAATTTCTCTTTATTATTTATCTTCATATGACAAGGATTAAATAGGATTTACTAGTAGATTATCGACTGCTAGCTAAGATTTTGAAAGTATGATGTTGACATGATCAGTCCAATCAAAGCTACTGTAGATATAACGTGATTTGATGTCATTTTATCTGTGGCCTATGACCTTGAGCCTTCTTGGATGGGCACTTCTAACGTAACTCTTTGGCAGCACCCAAGGGGATAGAATTTTAGAGCTCTACCCTTAGACTTGGCGGTGACGTAGTGTCCCCATGAGTGACAGAACACTAAGCCAATCATGGCGCAACGCTCCGTATTTTCTGCTGGCTTTCCCCACCCCCACAGAAAGCACTGAGCTAGGCTGAAACATCTGCATTTTTACATTATTTTTGAGCTGCCTTACTCAAGAAAACAAAAAAGAGACAGTGTTTGTATGCGTCTACATTAACTCAATGATATACAGTTGAAGTCGGAAGTTTACATACAGTACACTTACAGTGGGGCAAAAAAGTATTTAGTCAGCCACCAATTGTGGAAGTTCTCCCACTTAAAAAGATGAGAGGCCTGTAATTTTCATTATAGGTACACTTCAACTATGACAGACAAAATGAGAAAAAAAATCCAGAAAATCACATAGTAGGATTTTTAATGAATTTATTTGCACAAAAAAAAGCAAGATTTCTGGCTCTCACAGACCTGTAACTTCTTCTTTAAGAGGCTCCTCTGTCCTCCACTAGTTACCTGTATTAATGGCACCTGTTTGAACTTATCAGTATAAAAGACACCTGTCCACAACCTCAAACAGTCACACTCCAAACTACACTATGGCCAATACCAAAGAGCTGTCACCAGAAACAAAATTGTAGACCTGCACCAGACTGGGAAGACTGAATCTGCAATAGGTAAGCAGCTTGGTTTGAAGAAATCAACTGTGGGAGCAATTATTAGGAAATGGAAGACATCCACGCAAGATCTCACCCCGTGGGGTCAAAATGATCACAAGAACGGTGAGCAAAAATCCCAGAACCACACGGGGGGACCTAGTGAATGACCTGCAGAGAGCTGGGACCAAAGTAACAAAGCCTACCATCAGTAACACACTACGCCGCCAGGGACTCAAATCTTGCAGTGGCAAACGTGTCCCCCTGCTTAAGCCAGTACATGTCCAGGCCCGTCTGAAGTTTGCTAGAGAGCATTTGGATGATCCAGAAGAAGATTGGGAGAATGTCATATGGTCAGATTAAACCAAAATATAACTTTTTGGTAAAAACTCAACTCGTCGTGTTTGGCGGACAAAGAATGCTGAGTTACATCCAAAGAACACCATACCTACTGTGAAGCATGGGGGTGGGAACATCATGCTTTGGGGCTGTTTTTCTACAAAGGGACCAGGACGACTGATCCGTGTAAAGGAAAGAATGAATGGGGCCATGTATCGTGAGATTTTGAGTGAAAACCTCCTTCCATCAGCAAGGGCATTGAAGATGAAACGTGGCTGGGTCTTTCAGCATGACAATGATCCCAAACACACCGCCCGGGCAACGAAGGAGTGGCTTCGTAAGAAGCATTTCAAGGTCCTGGAGTGGCCTAGCCAGTCTCCAGATCTCAACCCCATAGAAAATATTTGGAGGGAGTTGAAAGTCCGTGTTGCTCAGCAACAGCCCCAAAACATCACTGCTCTAGAGGAGATCTGCATGGAGGAATGGGCCAAAATACCAGCAACAGTGTGTGAAAACCTTGTGAAGACTTACAGAAAACATTTGACCTCTGTCATTGCCAACAAAGGGTATATAACAAAGTATTGAGAAACTTTTGTTATTGACCAAATACTTATTTTCCACCATAATTTGCAAATAAATTCATTAAAAATCCTACAATGTGATTTTCTGGATTTTTTTCTTTTCATTTTGTCTGTCATAGTTACAGGCCTCTCTCATCTTTTTAAGTGGGAGAACTTGCACAATTGGTGGCTGACTAAATACTTTTTTACCCCACTGTAGGTTGGAGTCATTAAAACTCGTTTTTCAACCACTCCACAAATTTCTTGTTAATGAACTATGGTTTTGGCAAGTCTGTTAGGACATCTACTTTGTGTAGTCATTTTTTCCAACAATTGTTTACAGACAGATTATTTCACTTATAATTCACTGTATCACAATTCCAGTGGGTCAGAAGTTAACATAATCAAAGTTGACTGTGCCTTTAAACAGCTTGGAAAATTACAGAAAATGATGTTATGGCGTTAGAAGCTTCTGATAGGCTAATTGACATCATTTGAGTCAATTGAAGGTGTACCTGTGGATGTATTTCAAGGCCTACCTTCAAAATGCTTGACATCATGGGAAAATCAAAAGAAATTAGTCAAGACCTCAGCAAATAAATTGTAGACCTCCACAAGTCTGGTTCATCCTTGGGAGCAATTTCTAAACGCCTGAAGGCACCACATTCATCTGTAGAAACAATAATATGCAAGTATAAACACCATGGGACCCCACAGCCGTTATACCGCTCCGAAAGGAGACGCGTTCTGTCTCCTAGAGATTAATTCACATTGGTGCAAAAAGTGCAATCTCAGAAGAACAGCAAAGGACCTTGTGAAGATACTGGAGGAAACAGGTACAAAAGTATATTTTTCAACAGTAAAACAAGTCCTATATCGACATAACCTGAAAAGGCCGCTCATCAAGGAAGAAGCCACTGCTCCAAAATTGCCATAAAAAGACTAAAGACTAGACTATGGTTTGCAACTGCACATGGTGAGAAAGTACTTTTTGGAGAAATGTCCTCTGGTCTGATGAAACAAAAATAGAACTGTTTGGCCATAATGACCATTGTTATGTTTGGAGGAAAAGGGGGTGGCTTGCAAGCCGAAGAACACCATCCCAACCATGAAGCACGGGGGTGGCAGCATCATGTTGTGGGGGTTCTTTCCTGCAGGAGGGACTGGTGCTCTTCACAAAATAGATGGCATCATGAGTCAGGAAAATTATGTGGATATATTGAAGCAACATCTCAAGACATCAGTCAGAAAGTTAAAGTTAAAGCTTGGTTCCAAATGGACAATGACCCCAAGCATTCTTCCAAAGTTGTGGCAAAATGGCTTAAGGACAGCAAAGTTGAGGTATTGGAGTGGCCATCACAAAGCCCTGACCTCAATCCTTTTGAAAATTTGTGGGCAGAACTGAAAAGGCGTGTGCGAGCAAGGAGGCTTAGAAACCTGACTCAGTTATACCAGCTCTGTCAGGAGGAATGGGTCAAAATTCACCCAACTTATTGTGGGAAGCTTGTGGAAGGTTACCCAAAATGTTTGACCCAATTTAAACAGCATAAAGGCAATGCTACCAATTTCTAATTGAGTGTATGTAAACTTCTGACCCACTGGGAATGTGATGAAAGAAATAAAAGCTGAAATAAGTCATTCTCTCTAATATTATTCTGACATTTCACATTCTTAAAATAAAGTGGTGATCCTAACTGACCTAAAACAGGGAATTTTTACTAGGATTAAATGTCAGGAATTGTGAAAAACTGAGTTTAAATGTATTTGGCTAAGGTGTATGTAAACTTCTGACTTCAACTGTATATATTTTTGTTTCATTGTTTGCAAACTGATATGTGACATGTATTAATGCCAAAATAACATGCAAACCATGCAAGCCCCCCAAAACATGCAAGCCCCCCACCTGCCCTGAATGACGGGTCGCCACTGCTTGCAGCTATACCTCCAGTTACTGCTAGAGGAATGAGCATTGTGCTCAACAAATCCTGCTAGAGTGGGTTAAAATTACAAATCGTCAAATACATAAAACAATGGTAAACATGGAATGATGACCACTGAAAATTACTGATCAGAACAACCTACTACTTACAAATAGTATTAAAGGTTAAAACATTTAAGTAGAAGGGACCCTTCAATTTTATCTTCACTACATCAAATATTCATGTTCAATTAACTTCAATGGTTATGGTTCAGAATACATAATGCAATGTAAAAAAAAGTTCATAGTACACAAAAAAGTTAAGTATTTTACAACTTTGAAAAGATAACCATATGGGTGACTGTCACGCCTTGACCATAGAGAGCTTTTATTCTCTATGTTGGTTAGGTCGGGTGAGATTTAAGGGTGGGTTATCTAGGTGAATTATATTTCTATGTTGGCCTAGTATGGTTCCCAATCAGAGGCAGCTGTTTATCGTTGTCTCTGATTTGGGATCACATTTAGGTATTTTCCCATTGTGCTTTGTGGGATCTTGTCTATGTATAGTTGCCTGTGAGCATTATATTAGCTTCACGTTTCGTTTGTTGTTTTGTTCTTTAAAGTTTTCTATTCCAAAAATAAAGGATGGAAACATACCACGTTGCATCTTGGTCCACTCCTTATAACGATCGTGACAGTGACGATGTCACTTTATTATATTATTTATTGGACACTGGAATACTTGGAGTTGGAATGCTTGGAGTTGGGTAACTCAAATAGTTCTAGGCAACGATGTTTCCACAAACAGTTTTTGTTAGTTGAACTAAATGTTTTTTGTATTTTTTATTTTACCTCCTGTTTCGATCATCTCATCGCTGCAACTCCCAAAGGGGTTCGGGAGGCAAAGGTCAGGTCATGCATGCTCCGAGATATGACCCGCCAAACCGCACTTCTTAACACCCGCCCGCTTAAACCGGAAGCCAGCTGCACCAATGTGTCGGAGGAAACACTGTTCAACTGACGACCGAGGCCAGCCTGCAGGCGCCCGGCCCACCACAAGGAGTCGCTAGAGCACGATGAGCCACATAAAGACCCCCCCCGGCCAAACCCTCCCCTCACCCGGATTACGCTGGGCTAATTGTGCGCCACCCTATGGGACTCCCAATCACAGCCAGTTGTGATACAGCCTGGGATCGAAACCAGGTCTGTAGTGATGCCTTTTAGCACTGGGATGCAGTGCCTTAGACCGCTGCACCACTCGGAGGCCCGAACGAATTACTTTTTACGGTGTACAAGTCTCAGGATCTTTCTCAAGCATTCTGTTTTAGCAGTTAATGGAAGCTCACTGACTTGGAAGGTTGGTTTGGGAAGATGACGGAAATAGTGTGGGATACTACATTGTTTATCCAAAGTCTTGTCATAGTTCTAACATGAACTTCTTAAATTGAATAAACTTGTTAAGGCTGGCAAAGAAGAAAACTTGCCATATTGAAAGAGGTCATTTTGAATTCTTCTCAATAGGACTGTGGCTTTGTCTGGATTGAGTGTTGAGCTTTGGAATGCAACTCATGTCTCACAATGGAAAGCTAACAATGTCCCCAGAGCATCCTGTTGTCATTGACATTGACAGACAGAAGCTGTTGATCACAGATTGGTCCTCACAGGAGATTACCGTCACCCCCACTTATGAATATTCACAAGTCTTAATGAGATGATCCAAAAAGGCTCTGTTATCATGGATCCTACATTTACCAGGTGTGTGTTTGGATGATGACAGGGGTGCTGGTCTTTGGGGAGTTATGTGGAGAAGCGAGCCTCGCTCAAGCCTCTGTATGAAATATCCGCTCGAGAAGACAAGTTGGCATTAAACGGTAGGAAAGGAAAGGAGGCAGTCTGGAACACATTGACGACTGGCAAAAAATAACTCTAGACTCATTTTTCTTCGTTTCTGTCAAATCCCCTTTTCCAGCGTTTCCTTTTTAGATTCCATTAGTGTTGGCAGACGTCTTTTAGAAGAGAAAACAAAAACACCCACATGATTCTGCCTAGAAAGTGGCCGCCAGTCATTTTGACAGTTTTCCACAGCCAAGTCCAGGCAATAAATCATGTATTACCTAAGTCGTTCATTGTAAAAGTTGGAGTTTGCCGCAGGCTCCGTGGGCGACGGACCAGGCACACTATCTTCCCTTTGGGAAGAACGGAGGGAGACAGAGAAGCAGAAGAGATTAGTTCCTCTGTTAAAACAACCTCAATGGAAATAATGGACATTCTCTCACTATTAATTCTCCCTGTCAATATGAAGTATTGCTGCACCTCTCTGTCTCTAGGCACTCTTCTTCTCCAAACCCAGAAGGGCCTTCCCGTGGGACTAATTTTGAGAACGCACTGGCACTAAATACCTCATTAGTAAGACGGGGTTGTCCAAACTGAAGGACAAATGTATTGTCGGTCTTGTTTCACCTACGGGGTCATGTGGATCTACCAGAGAGAGAGATGATCACTTTTCTGTCCGTCCCTTTTAAAACAGCAATACATTTAAAAGAAGTGAATTGATATTTAGCTTCAAATCAAAGTGAAGTCTTACAATTATGAGGGTGTTTGCTAACGTGTTTGCTAACTAAATGAAAGGGATGAATGTACGATAACTTTGGCAGTTCCCTCCATGATGATTTGGAATACAAACCGCAGGAGATCTATTCTAATTAACCAACAAACAAAAAAAGAACTTGCTTTGTACCGAGGACTCAGGAAGGAAGGATGCTCTTCTCGCGCCGACTACAGATCACTAATTAATTCGCATTAATGCAAAGTTGATCATATTCTGCTGCCTGGCGCATCTCCTCAATGTGTGGGTAGCTCTGCAGTTATATAAAGAGAATGCAAAGCGTACATACATACATACATACATACATACATACATACATACATAGATTTAAATTCTGTTATCACAGATGGGATCTGCAACAGTGTTAGTCTTTGGAGATGGGAAGTAGCTGCCAAGCCACCTCCATCAGCCTTCCTAGAACCCTCTATCTAGCCCTTCCTCGTCCCTCTCTCCATGCCACCTCTCTCTCTCCGCTCACTCGGTCTTTCTCGCTATCTCTTTTTCTTGCTCTCCCGCTCTATCTTTCCCTCTCGCTCTCGCTCTCGCTCTCGCTCTCTCTCTCTCTCTCTCTCTGTCTCTCTCTCTCTCTCTCTCTCTCTCTCTCCCCCCCCTCCTCCTTCCCCCCTATCAGCTTAGAGGGAAATAGATTGTCTCCTGGCTCCCAAAATCAATTTGTGTCAGCACACCAGGCCTTCTTTCTGGAAGTGTCAATGCAGGGGAACACTTGGTATTCACAAAATGAAATAATGGGTGACCGTAAATCCTGCCGAGAGAGACCCTGTCGGCTTCACTTAGGTTTAGGGGAGATCTCTTCTATAGATGCATCTTGTTAGCATCTCCTGTTGGCATGCTCCTTCAGTCTGGCTCTCTTCCCCCTCTCTCACTCCTCCATCTTCAAAGTGTTACCCTGAACGGCTTGATGAGGAAGAGTTATTTAAGGCAATGGACAGGATGTAGAAGCGTTGGCTGAGCATTTTTACTTTGATTGGATGTGTGTGTGTGTGTGTGTGTGTGTGTGTGTGTGTGTGTCTGTGTGCTTTAATGGTGGCCTGTGAGTGTCAAATTGGCTTGGTTTGGCTTGGACGTGTGTGTGTCTGTGTGCAGAAAGCATTTCTCTCCTCACCGCATTATGCCAAGAGATTAATTGACTATGTCTACCCGGGACATCTGCCTCAATGTCCCCTGACAATGCCTATCGTTTTTAACAAACGACCTCACGCTGGGATATTTCTGACCACCCTAAATATAGCCATTCCTTATGTTCCTTTTACCCTGGGCACAATAACAAACGCCGGCTACTGCGGTAACGGCCGCTCCACGACGTTCCGTCATTGAAATTCACGGGGGGGGGGGGGGGGGGAAACAAGGCACGTTATTTCAACAAGGAGGTTCAGGAGCAACGCCGTGGCGCTTGAGCCATTTGTACAATCCCGTTCAGATGAATTCACATGAAATAACTGTTAAGTCGCCTGACAAGCCATTAATAAAGACTGCGTTTTGATTTAGAGCCACGGCGAGGGGGGATGCCAGGGAAGGGAGAAATGCTATTAGTGGACACTGGGAAGGAGAAGCCTTATCTCCGTCTAACCGCTGTCTCTGGGCTCCTTCCCTCCCCTTAGGGTGGCTTTGTAGTCAGCGATACACACCACACAGGTGGGATTAGTGGGCCTAGCAGGAAGTGGGGACATTGGAGTTAGACAACGTAGATGAGACCATACCCTGTCATTCTCTTGCCTGACAACTCACCCTGAATGCAGTTCCACAAAATGAGGGGCGTTGTACAAGACAAATTCATCAGTGATTGGATCATCTCTAACAAATCTAACCAATCAGAGTGTCGAAGTTGATAACGTGATGGAGGCAGGCTCTGGCCAAACCCATCGGTTTGTGGGATCAATCAGAACGGTCAGAATGTGTCCATATTGTAGAAATCGTAGGGCTAGGAGGCAAATCCAGACTCATCGTGGAGAAGAATTGTCAGTTTGGACAGAGCGATGTGGATGGGTAGACAGGAAACTCTCCAGATCGATTACGTCCTCAAATACTTACTGAGATGAACCCAAGATCAGATCTACTAGATGGAATTACATTTCTAGGAAGTATTGGGGTCTAAACGTGATGCAGTGTGTTGGCTAGTGTGGGACTTGGCTGTGTGGTGTTTTCAGTCGGACAAATATAAACCCACACATACCCTAGTTGATAAGTGTTTTTTCAATTTTGGGGTCCTTGTTTGAAGACTTAGTTGGTTCATGCGAATGCACCTCAGGTGTCCTTATTGTTATTAAAGCCACTCCCCTCCCAAGCAAGTGTTTCGAGGATAGAATTTTGATTAAGGTGTTTGTTTAGAAGCAAGGTAAAACGACCTGTTTGAAACCCACCTCACACACAGCACTCCACAAACAAATTCTAAATAAAACAAATACCTTCCCCCAGCCTTCTGTTATCCAGAGAAAATCCATTTCCTTGTTTGCTTTTCAAGTGCTTACTCATGGAAGGGGACGGTACAGTACCTCAGCGTTTTAAAAAAGATGAAATAAGAAATAATCCCATCAGTGCGAGAGAGAAGTGCCCCGAGGTGGCGCCAACCAGACGGGCAGCAGTCAGAAGCCTCATGCTGGGGAGGCTGACAGAGCCAGGCTTCATCCCAAATGGTACCCTATTCCCTACATAGTGCACTATGTTTGACCACAGCCCTTTGGGAAGCCTATGGGTCCTGGTCAAAAGTAGCGCACTATGTAGGGAATAGGGTGCTATTTGGGATGCAACCCCCAGTGTTGATGCTTGGGGCTGTTGATTAAGTGTAGCAGGGGAGGCATGACTGGTGTTTACCTTGCAGTGGCCCTGAACGTTATTCTCTGCTCTCGGTAACCTGCTGTGGCGGCTGATTCAGGATGTCTCTCTTCCAACCTGGAAAAGCAGCGTGTTTGCGAATATTAAAGCACATCTGCCGGTCTCAGCGTGTCACGGCCTAACAGGCCACTGTAGGCTGTTGGTTCATGACTGTCTCTGTCACAACAGACTCCTGACAGGTTCAAACTCCTGTTTAGAGGGTGTGAGCAATGGGGCGTAATGATGGTTTAGAGCACATTGGATCTCAGAACAAGTTCAAAGCTTCTTCTGCAACCCAAGCTTTGCATATCATCAGTCCTGTTTTACTTGGTACTTATCTAACAACGTGCACTCTGGTATTACCTTCAAAGAATTCAACGAAATACCTAATGACCCTTTCACCGTGTTATTACTAGGTGAATATCTGATAAACATGGGACTATCAAATGAAGTGTAGTCCATTATTGCCCTAAAGCGAGACATGAGACATGATCGGTAAGGGAATGCTAGTGGTTGTAGCATGTCACCAGGAAGAGAACGAGACCGCTAAGAGTCCAGCAGAGAACATACAGCAGGAGAGAGAAGTTCAAAGCAAGATGAAATGAAATATCCTCTGTAAGGGTACGACACTGTCAGGGTCAAAATGGGACCCTACTAAATGGGACCATACTCAAAAATCATCTGAATCCTCTACATTTAAAATTTTAGGTCAACAAAATATTCAAAAGCAATAGCAGTGTTTTTTTACAGTGGATAATAGCTATACAGTGCACTACTTTGGAGCCCTGGTCAAAATGTGTGCACTACAAAGGGAGCAGGGCGTACCCTCCAGCTATATAGGCCCGGGGCATGAAACTATTATTCGCTCATGTTCAGAAAGAACCGTCATGGATTAAAGCTTAGTGGGAACTGACTGGGCTGTTCTTAAAATGGAGAGAGAGAGACTGTTGATTAGCATATACTCAGCAAATACCGGCGACTAAGCAGTTTTGGGGCCGAGCGGAAGCTACTCAATCCTCCTAAGTTTTGTTAGCAAATCCTGTACTAGAAATGTATTTTCCAACCCCTCCATACTGTGTGTCGCTCGCTAATTCTCTGAGGAGGAGTTGTGAGTTCAGTGCATATGTAGTGGATGTGTCGTCTGCAGTAAATCCATTAAACCTGCGTTATTCAGTTGTTTCATGTAACGTAGGCTACCTGTGCTTGATTGACCTTCTTCATGGATCGGTCTTAATAGATTTCAAAGATTTCAAATAGTTTGATATACATTGGAGTCTTCGTTTTTTTGAACTCCTAAGTCACGTAATGAAAGGTTTTGTGACATTATGGTTGTGTTGATGGAGACTAGAGAAGCAATTGGGCTTCCCTTCTTATGGGACTGACCTTCATATGGGACTGACCTTCTTATGGGACTGACCTTCTTATGGGACGGACCTTCTTATGGGACTGACCTTCTTATGGGACTGAACTTCTTATGGGACTGACCTTTTTTATGGGACTAACTTTCTTATGGGACTGACCTTCTTATGGGACTGACCTTCGTATGGGACGGACCTTCGTATGGGACGGACCTTCTTATGGGACTGACTTTCTTATGGGACTGACTTTCTTATGGGACTGACCTTCTTATGGGACTGACCTTCTTATGGGACTGACCTTTTTATGGGACTGACATTCTTATTGGACTGACCTTCGTATGGGACTGACCTTCCATCAAGTGTCCCTGTGGAAAACTATTGGGGCCTTGTGTTCAGGTCTATACTCATGCAGTTTTCAAAACATACACATTCAAATTCTTTAGTTATGGGTTGAACTACATGAAATACATGAAAAGCAAAATGATCCACTTGTTTATCCCGACCAGATGATCAATTGATAGGATATTAAAAGGCATGATTGTAATAAAAACATAATTTGTTCTTATTTCAGTCTTTAGTGTGGGACCATAAAAAATTCTAACATTTTCTTTAATCATAAAAGGAACCGTTTTGCTGTAAAAGTCTAAACTATTTTGCAACTCCTCTTTGGTTTTAGCATTCATGCTTCTTCTGATGTGTTTAAGTATCACACGCACTTACTAATAAGTAATTTGTGTCCTGTAGCCCTGGCTAATCTTCTAACAAGTTTAATTTGATTCTGTTGGATTTGAATCAGGGAAGCACGTCAACCTTCTAAGAGTACATTTATAATATCTGCAGGCCTAACTTAACTCCTGAATGCTTACTAATCTGACATGTATTATGCAACAATAAGATAAATAGTCCTAAAAGTGGACGATCAAAACATTGGTGAAACAACAACAGCAACCCATTGGGTTACAACGAAGGTCTAATTTCCTCTTATTCATGAGCTGTAAAGAAAACACACAGAGCTGCCTGTCATCCATTGACCCTTTGGCTGAGGAGCTGCCTGTCATCCATCATCCCTTTGGCTGAGGAGCTGCCTGTCATCCTTTGGCTGAGGAGCTGCCTGTCATCCATCGACCCTTTGGCTGAGGAGCTGCCTGTCATCCATCGACCCTTTGGCTGAGGAGCTGCCTGTCATCCATCATCCCTTTGGCTGAGGAGCTGCCTGTCATCCATCATCCCTTTGGCTAAGGAGCTGCCTGTCATCCATCGACCCTTTGGCTGAGGAGCTTAGAAGACCGACACAACAGACTCAACAGCAGAGCCCTCAAACCCCTTCTAATATTTACCTGTTGAGCACACTGAGTTCACACAGAGGGATACACACATAGAGGGACGGAGAGGGGGAGAGACGGACAGAGAGGGGGAGAGACGGACAGAGAGGGGGAGAGACGGACAGAGAGGGGAGAGACGGACAGAGAGGGGGAGAGGCGGACAGAGAGGGGGAGAGGCGGACAGAAAGACGGACATGACGGGGGAGAGACGGACAGAAAGAGGGAGAGACGGACAGAGAGGGGGGAGAGACGGACAGAAAGGGGGAGAGGCGGACAGAGAGGGGGAGAGACGGACAGAGACGGACAGAGAGGGGAGAGACGGACAGAGAGGGGGAGAGACGGACAGAGAGGGGGAGAGACGGACAGAGAGGGGGAGAGGCGGACAGAAAGACGGACAGAGAGGGGGAGAGACGGACAGAAAGAGGGAGAGACGGACAGAGAGGGGGAGAGACGGACAGAAAGGGGGAGAGGCGGACAGAGAGGGGGAGAGACGGACAGAGAGGGGGAGAGACGGACAGAGAGGGGGAGAGGCGGACAGAAAGAGGGAGAGACGGACAGAGAGGGGGAGAGGCGGACAGAAAGAGGGAGAGACGGACAGAGAGGGGGAGAGACGGACAGAAAGAGGGAGAGACGGACAGAGAGGGGGAGAGGCGGACAGAAAGACGGACAGAGAGGGGAGAGACGGACAGAAAGAGGGAGAGACGGACAGAGAGGGGGAGAGACGGACAGAAAGGGGGAGAGGCGGACAGAGAGGGGGAGAGGCGGACAGAAAGACGGACAGAGAGGGGGAGAGACGGACAGAAAGAGGGAGAGACGGACAGAGAGGGGGAGAGACGGACAGAAAGGGGGAGAGGCGGACAGAGAGGGGGAGAGACGGACAGAGAGGGGGAGAGACGGACAGAGAGGGGGAGAGACGGACAGAGAGGGGGAGAGACAGACAGAAAGACGGACATAAAGGGGGAGAGACGGACAGAGAGGGGGAGAGACGGACAGAGAGGGGGAGAGACGGACAGAAAGACGGACATAAAGGGGGAGAGACGGACAGAAAGAGGGAGAGACAGACAGACAGAAAGGGGGAGAGGCGGACAGAGAGGGGGAGAGGCGGACAGAGAGGGGAGAGGCGGACAGAGAGGGGGAGAGGCGGACAGAAAGGGGGAGAGACGGACAGAAAGACGGACAGAAAGGGGGAGAGACGGACAGAAAGAGGGAGAGATGGACAGAGAGGGGAGACAGAGAGGGGAGAGACGGACAGAGAGGGGAGAGACGGACAGAGAGGGGGAGAGGCGGACAGAGAGGGGGAGAGGCGGACATAGAGGGGGAGAGACGGACAGAAAGGGGGAGAGACGGACAGAAAGACGGACATAAAGGGGGAGAGACGGACAGAAAGGGGGAGAGACGGACAGAGAGGGGAGAGACGGACAGAGAGAGGGGGAGAGACGGACAGAGAGGGGGAGAGACGGACAGAGAGGGGGAGAGGCGGACAGAAAGACGGACATGAAGGGGGAGAGACGGACAGAAAGAGGGAGAGACGGACAGAGAGGGGGAGAGGCGGGGGAGAGGGGGAGACGGACAGAGAGGGGGAGAGACGGACAGAGAGGTGGAGAGACGGAGACAGAGGGGGAGAGACGGACAGAAAGACGGACATAAAGGGGGAGAGACGGACAGAGAGGGGGAGAGACGGACAGAGAGGGGGAGAGACGGACATAGAGGGGGAGAGACGGACAGAGAGGGGGAGAGAAGGACAGAGAGGGGGAGAGGCGGACAGAGAGGGGGAGAGGCGGACAGAGAGGGGAGAGGCGGACAGAGAGGGAGAGAGGCGGACAGAGAGGGGAGAGACGGACAGAAAGACGGACATAAAGGGGGAGAGATGGACAGAAAGAGGGAGAGACGGACAGAGAGGGGGAGAGACGGACAGAGAGGGGGAGAGGCGGACAGAGAGGGGGAGAGACGGACAGAGAGGGGGAGAGACGGACAGAAAGGGGGAGAGGCGGACAGAGAGGGGGAGAGACAGAGGGGGAGAGGCGGACAGAGAGGGGGAGAGGCGGACAGAGAGGGGAGAGCGGACAGAAAGACGGACAGAAAGACGGACATAAAGGGGAGAGACGGACAGAAAGAGGGAGAGACGGACAGAGAGGGGGAGAGACGGACAGAGAGGGGAGAGGCGGACAGAGAGGGGGAGAGACGGACAGAGAGGGGGAGAGACGGACATAGAGGGGGGAGAGGCGGACAGAGAGGGGGAGAGACGGACAGAGAGGGGGAGAGACGGACAGAGAGGGGGAGAGACGGACAGAGAGGGGAGAGGCGGACAGAGAGGGGAGAGGCGGACAGAGAGGGGGAGAGGCGGACAGAGAGGGGAGAGGCGGACAGAGAGGGGGAGAGACGGACAGAGAGGGGGAGAGACGGACATAAAGGGGGAGAGACGGACAGAGAGGGGGAGAGACGGACAGAAAGGGGGAGAGGCGGACATAGAGGGGGAGAGACGGACAGAGAGGGGGAGAGGCGGACATAGAGGGGGAGAGACGGACAGAGAGGGGGAGAGACGGACAGAGAGGGGGAGAGACGGACAGAGAGGGGGAGAGATGGACAGAGAGGGGGAGAGACGGACACACACCAATCAGTAGAAGCAGGTCTCAGGAAACCCAATCAGACTGGAGAGCTCTCCCCAGTAACACTCTAGGAGGTCGCTTTGATAGCATGAGAAATGAGGGTCCTCTTTCTTCTGTCTGAGAGAGAGAGAGGATCGAGCGGGAGAGAGGAAAGGATGGAAGGAAGGAGTGATGGAGAAAGAAAGGGAGATGGAAGGGGTAATGGGCCACCCCACCGGTTTTCTTAATCTCATCCCCTGTGAAATTTAAGCGCCCTTATGTTTTTCATCAGGTCTGGGACGGGGGGCCAATCGCCTGCAGGCACTTCAGGTAGTGTGTCCTAAAATGACACTTGGCCTGGAAAAAAAGAGTAAAACACACATAGACACACAGCACCACAGTCTTCCATCATGGTGTTTTGTAGTAGCCGGCCTCTGTTTCGGTTTGTCTCAGGAAACCCAATCGGGCTGGAGAGATCTCTGCTGAAACACTGGGAGTCTGGGTGGCACCTTTGACAGCACGTGAAAAGAAGAGGCCTCTTTCCACTGTCTGAGAGAGAGGGTGAGAGAGAGAGAGAGAGGGTGAGAGAGGAGAAAAAGAGAGAGGAAGGAATGGAAAGAAGGATAGAGAAAGAGAGTGAGATGGATGGGGTAATGGGCCCCCCCACCAGTCTTGTCAATATCATACCCTGTGAAGTTTAAGCCCTCTTCTGTTTTTCATCTTGACTTGGTCGGTGGGGGCCAATCGCCTGTGAGATCTCTCTGACAGACCTTTTCATTATCCGGTCCAAGAAAGCCCTTTGGTTGGTGCGTTTTGAACACCTGCATGTTAGACATTGGAGTGTTAATAAAAGGCTGTAGGTCATTTGCTGCATTTAATAGAGGAGAGGTTGAGAATGAAGGTAATGGTTGTGTGGACATTAATGATGATCCCCACGTGTTCAAGTTGAAGGATGTCTCCTTTTGATTTTGGGGCGCTGAGGATCTTCAAAGGACTTTTTCAGGAGGGGAGAGTTTGGGATGAAAGTGCAGTGAGGAGGGGAGGGGGATTAGGGCAGCACCCCTGTGAGGTGGACCAATTTCCAAGACTGACACAGATCTGAAGGGGGTTTGATCATGTCCTCTGAAAGATAAGGTGTCGGCACGGCCACCGCTCCCATGGCGACCGTTGATCTCGGCGACTGTCGGGGGGCTCTCTCGCACCACACTGTCATCAAATGGACATTAAGGTGTCATTGTGTTAAATGAGATGCATTACGCCTGTGAGAAAGGCCCTCTTCATTGGACTGCCTTTAAACGCAAGTGATTAACACATCCTTGAAGGGTTGGACACGCGCGCAGAGACACACAGAGACACACACACACATAGAGACACACACACACACTGGGAAGGGGGGAGGGATTGAAGTGGAGGGCCAGTGCTCCCATTTTGCTCGTCAGTCAATTTGTCTCCCGGCATCTCCTAAATCATTATCTAGCCTCCATAACTCACAGGCTTCTAACCATAACGGAAAAGACATTTAGGAATCCGCCACACACGTTGTTTTACTTGGTCATGAGTTTCAATGAAAAGTCAATGAGCTACGACATCAATTAGCAATTAGCAACCTTGATGTAATTGCATTTTTTCTTTTTTTCTCGTGACGAGAGACCTTCATTTTTGCATCATTCATTAAGTAATTATCAAACCCAAAGGGATCATTGCATGTTTAGCATCCGTGCTATGAAACAGTCAATTCGAATAATACTTTGGCCTCTCAATTCTTTGTTCGCTGTGTATTTACATGATATGCTAATTGAATGCTAATAATGTGTCAAATAAACCATGCTAGCTACCTCTTTAGAACCCTGGTTGGGAATGGGTTATGGAAGCAACATTTACATGGTCGAGTTCAAAAAAAACTTTCTCTGCTTCAATGTAGTGAGGAGAACTTTGTATATTATAATCACAACATGTGGCAGCCATTTTGCTTTTTCCTCTTATTGTAAAGGCCTTAGTCTTCTCAGACTTTAAAGGAAAATTCAGAATAATGGAACCCAAGCCAAGAAATTAAGCATATCAAAGGCAATTTGGTCGTGTTTTAGTGATTGGGTATAGGCGTAGACTAAGGGCCTGGGAGATGGGAGCGATAGGTTGAAATAAACATGTCACGTCAGCTTGTTTTATCTCATTTAGGCTCGAGTTACATCAAATGGAGTAGAGAGGAGAAACTGCATGGGAAAAATGGGGAGAGGGAAAAAAAGACAGGAACCTTCTTTTGCTTTCAGCTGAAATACTATTTAATGTTGAATCTCTATCTCCCTCTTTTTTTTTCTTTCTCTTTTCTCTCCATCCCCACGATTTCAATATTTTCCCTAAGACGGCCCATTTCAAAGAGATTTCTACGCCTTAAGAGGTGGTTATTTGTAATAATCATCATCTCTAGTCTGCGTTTGGACTGACAGACATCACCCTGCAGGCAGCGTAGCTTTTGAAATTATTAATTGGAGTCTGAAGTTGCAGCATCCCAGTAATTTGCTGTCAGAGCGCTGGCATTTTGCTGGACGCTTCATGTCAAATAGTCAATTTCGCTGGAAAGTAACATAGAAACTATCAAGCAATTCATGGCTTTGCCAACCGGCCATGTCATATTCCTTTATCCCACTCTGCCAGGATCTGTCACTCTAATTACAATGTGTTGAGAATTACAATACATTTAGAAAGTGTGTGTTTGGATATGCATGTGCGTTTATTTGGCATAATTTCTCTTACAATCTCTTGTTTCCAAGGCTACACTAGTTTAATATTCAGTTGGTGTATGACAGAGTGAGTGGGATAAAGACGAGTGGAAATATCTCAGACACTAGAGCACTATAGGAAGACTAGCCTATGTGCTACTTCCTCAAACCTAAACCACACTAGTCATTGCCTCACTACTAATTCTACCTTTAAACTGTTAACGCTTTTACTGTGATGACAACCCAACCGAACACATCATACTTATCATTACACACACCTGCTACCATCATTACGCGCACCTGCACCTCATTAGACTCACCTGGACTCCATCACTTCTTTGATTACCTCCCCTATATCGGTCATTCCCTTTGGTTCATTCCCCAGGCAGTATTAGCTTTGTTTTCATGTCCAGACGGTACTCTTGTTTTGTATTGTTCCATGTTTATTGTTTTATTAAATTCACCCCCTGTGCTCCCAGAGTCTGCGTTACACATCAACGTGACACACATCAGAAAGCCTACCTAGTAACAATACTCTGTTTTCAATATAAACTTAACTCTAATGGTACCAAACAGTGGGTTCAAATAGAGTGTAACAACCAAAGCACACCAACATCTCTCCAGGCACGCAACACACATCTTCAACACTCTCAGCAGTCATACACTCCTTCACTTCTGTCTGTCTGTCCAAAAACTGTGATTGTTAGATGTTTTCTTATTCTTCTTGATTTCTCACTTTGCCAACAGCCCCCCCGCTGACAGTTCTTTGAAAAGTCTTCAACCCTCAGCAATAAAATAATAATTGAAGAACATAATCCTGATGCAATGGTGGGGAAGGAAGAGACAAACGCTCCCTCTGCATAGAAAGAAAGAGAGGGGGAGTGGAAATCATTTAGGCACCACCGAGAGCCATTGAGCCATGTGGTAGACAGTGGGAGAAGACAACAGTAGCAGTCACATGGTGGGTA
Source organism: Oncorhynchus nerka (assembly GCF_034236695.1). NCBI lineage: Eukaryota > Metazoa > Chordata > Actinopteri > Salmoniformes > Salmonidae > Oncorhynchus > Oncorhynchus nerka. The sequence goes on along the minus strand of NC_088413.1, from coordinate 25,740,149 downwards.
CGTGACTTCTCCCAGAGTGCAAAGAACTAGAAACAAACCAACAATGCTATTAGGCAGATAGAGCTCTACGACAATGTGGGAGTTTTCTAGTAATGAACTCCTTGGCTAATAAACCTTCACTTAGTGTAAGAGAGGACCAGCGGGTGTGACGGCGTTCGTTTTGGTTGTCTTTACTTGTAATTATTTCAAAGTACCTCCCAGATTGGGTCACCCCAAATGTGGGGTTGGACTAACTTTTTAGCTACCGAACTATTAATCACAGAACAATTTAAATGATTTGAGGATGTTCAGAGGCTGTATACCGTACAGGGTAGCAGCGGCTGAACTTTGGCATGTAGTTTCATTCCAGTCCATTTAAAACAGTTATTAATGGACCAGGGCTTCCAGAAGAGGCCAGTGGGGCTCAGACGTAACACGCTCTGCAGGCCTCCCACCCGGGCCACTCCTCAGCTCTCCACCACCTCTACCATAAATCAACCAGTGCACAGGTAAAGCCCTGCATCAGGTCATTCTCTCTCCTCTGCCTCTCTCCCTCCCTTTATCTTCTTCCTCCCAATCCTTCTCTCCCCGCCTCTATTAACGAATGTATTGTCATGTTTTAGTCTCTTCTCCCTTTCTCCATCCTCTCTCTCCCTCCCTCTCTCTCTCTCTCCCCCTTTCTCTTGGCTTCTCCTCTCTCTCCCTCCCTCTCTCTCTCTCCCCCTTTCTCTTGGCTTCTCCTCTCTCTCTCTCCCCCTTTCTCTTGGCTTCTCCTCTCTCTCTCTCCCTTTCTATTGGATTCACCTCTCTCTCTCTTTCTGCAAGTGTAAGGGTTCTTTTTCCTCTGGGCTCTGTCCAGGAGCGGACTGGGACTAAGATTGAGCCGGTCTGTCCAGGGCAGGACTGGGACTAGGATTGGGGCGGTCCAGTCCTGCATGGGGAGGCTCCTCAGAAAGGATATATAAAAGAATGATGAGGGGTGATGCTTAGGAGGAGGGGGATAAGGGAAGGAGAGAGGAGAGAGAGTGAGTGTGCATGCACACATGTGTGCGCGATTGTGTCCATGTGAGTGTAGATCTGTGTGGTTTCTGTAGATCTGTGTGGTTTCTGCAGATTTGTGTAGTTTCTGCAGATCTGTGTGGTTTCTGCAGATCTGTGTGGTTTCTGCAGATCTGTGTGGTTTCTGCAGATCTGTGTGGTTTCTGCAGATCTGTGTGAGAGAAGACAACAGTAGCAGTCACATGGTGGGTACGTGACTTCTCCCAGAGTGCAAAGAACTAGAAACAAACCAACAATACTATCAGGCAGATAGAGCTCTAAGACAATGTGGGAGTTTTCTAGTAATGAACTCCTTGGCTAATAAACCTTCACTTAGTGTAAGAGAGGACCAGCGGGTGTGACGGCGTTCGTTTTGGTTGTCTTTACTTGTAATTATTTCAAAGTA